>NC_064646.1:447045483-447345483 GCF_023864345.2 Schistocerca serialis cubense | reverse complement strand
AGGTACGGTACTGTACCCTCTTCGATTTATTGTGTTTTCGAACTGGTTTGTAAATATATTGTTCTTGTATGTCAATGTGTTGGAGAAACAGACATCATACTGATTGTCATTTGGACTACAACAATAAAGCATAATACTCACTTAAGTTCACAGAGGAATGAAGAGGGCCTCAGAGTAAGACGAAAAGTTTCCATTACTTGCTTCGAATATCATAGGTATAAACTATTTGGGCAATCTGTTATCGCCCACAAAGTTTACATATCGATTGAGATGCGAAACGAAAACGCTCGTCTGCTTTCCTACGACATTTGCCTACATACAGAAAGAATTCTTCTCAATGAATTAGGAGTGATGAAAGCTGTTGGCATCGATTCAAGTAAAAAAAATTTCCTTACTTGTTTACAGAAACGTCATCTGTTACTATCTCTCAGCATTTGTTTATTCATGCTAGGAATTGGTTATCATTCCTAGACAGCAACTTTTAACCATTCTATATTCCTCAGTTAATTGTTATCACAAAATTAACTACTTTGCTACATTATAAGTTCTAAGTATGCTTGTGAACCCTTTAACTTTACAGTACCACTGCATTCATAGTGGCCACTTTAATATTCTTCTTGTCAGTGACATTAATCTCAATAAGTCAAACAATTAATGATTTATATCTCTGTGTAAATAAGTGTCACATCATTCAGCACGTGTAACAAACTATATTTTATGAGCGATTTATTCTAACATTAGCATCATATCTGAATGAATATAACATTTGAAATGTTCATCAACACTCTTGTTTAACTTTAACACCTCATTCAATAAAAAACTATCATCAGTATCATAAAAATTCCATGAATTTTCAAACTTATCAGTACAATAATAACTTCTTACAATAATCTTCATTACTTCAATTAACACTTACATCTCAGATAACTCCAACACCTCAACCATGATCCACATTAGCTAATACATCAGTAATTATCTAATTACTGCTCTACAGTGGACAAAATTTTTTGTACATCGTAAATAGTGCACTTTCAACATAACTTCATCCTAATGATGAAGAAAACATAAATCACACACGTTTCAAGATTTACGGTTTTTTGGCTTGAATCTTCTCATATTCTAGTGATTAATACTGACTTTAAACTATGAATGAGACTGTTCTGAAAATGTATTACCTATGATATTTTACCTTAAGTAACTCTATTTCCTACATAATACTTGCATAGCCTCTGGAATCACTGTCTTCTTGTATATATCATTGCTGTTACCACACATTATAATTCAATTCATACACAGTTTTGTCAATAACAGTGGTACACTTACATAACCAGATAATTTGTAGAATTCAAATAATGCAAATTGTGTGTCAGTTTAGCCTCAAACAAGATGGAGTTGAAAAGAATTCTGTTCAGCTACAGAAGCTATAGACAGAATTGATTCTGTAAGCTCAAATATACACATGGGATAATATTAAAACACTGAAATAATAACCGCATTACCACAGATAGAGTTAAAGCAATAGAAAGAGATAGTTGGATAGAAAATGGAGAAGATGACAAAATAGACACAGAAATGGAGAGTATAATTCTGATACATTTTTCAGGGTCCAGTAGTCACAGGGGTACAATGTCTTTATTTGACATAAAGCACTTAACAAATAAATGAGTTATTTAAAACATACCACATCATAATTATCAATATCTTTAAAATATTACATACAACTTCAATCATGTTAGTTCATCCCTAGGACAAATCTCAGTATATAAGCCGAAAATCAGCACCATGTAACGTAGAAAGCAACATAAGGATGCAAAATTCAAAAGCCTACCTAGTATTACAAATGAAACTAACTTAATGATCTAAATTCTACTATGTTTGTAAGTAATGACACAAAAACAAACTCTGTTGCATGCTGACACTCGAAGTTCAAATGGTTCAAATGGCTCTGAGCACTATGCGACTTTACTTCTGAGCTCATCAGTCGCCTAGAACATAAAACTAATTAAACCTAATTAACATAAGGACATCACACACATCCATTCCCGAGGCAGGATTCGAACCTGCGACCGTAGCGGTCGCTCGGTTCCAGACTGTAGCGCACAGAACCGCTGGGCCACTCCGTCCAGCGACATAGAAATAGCTGGACTCTGCATGATGCACTTTTTGTAATGAGTCTATATGCTTTTGGAGATATACAATTTAAGTAAATCTTCTCTTTGATGTATTCATATGTTCACCGATTTCTCATACAGAAACAGCAGTTGACCGGCGTTGCCTGGTGAAACGTTGTTGTGATGCCTCGTGTAAGGAGCAGAAATGCGTACAATCACGTTTCTGACTTTGATAAAGGTCGGATTGTAGCCTATCGCGATTGCGGTTTATCGTATCGCGACATTGCTGCTCGCTTTGGTCGAGATCCAATGACTGTTAGCAGAATATGGAATCAGGTGGGTTCTAAAGGGTAATATGGAACGCCATGCTGGATCCCAACGGCCTCGTATCACTAGCAGTCGAGATGACAGGCATCTTATCCGCATCGCTGTAACGGATCGTGCAGCCACGTCTCGATCCCTGAGTCAACAGATGGGGACGTTTGCAAGACAACAACCATCTGCACGAACAGTTCGACGACGTTTGCAGCAGCATGGACTATCAGCTCGGAGACCATGGCTGCAGTTACTATTGACGATTCATCACAGACAGGAGCGCCTGCAATGGTGTACTCAACGACGAACCTGGGTGCACGAATGGCAAGACGTCATTTTTTCGGATGAATCCAGGTTCTGATTACAGCATCATGATGGTCGCATCCGTGTGTGTGGGACATCGCGGTGAAAGCACGTTGGAAACGTGTATTCGTCATCGCTATACTGGCGTATCACCCGGCGTGATGGTATGGGGTGCCATTGGTTACACGTCTCGGTCACCTCTAGTTCGCATTGATGTCACTTTGAACAATGGACGTTACATTTCAGATGTGTTACGACCCGTGGCTCTACCCTTCATTCGATCCCTGTGAAACCCTACATTTCAGCATGATAATGCACGACCGCATGTTGCAGATCCTGCACCGGCCTTTCTGGATACAGAAAATGTTAGACTGCTGCCCTGGCCAGCCCATTCTCCAGATCTCACAAATTGAAAACGTCTGGGCAATGGTGGCCGACCAACTGGCACGTCACAATACGCCAGTCAGTACTCTTGATGAACTGTGGTATCGTGTTGAAGCTGCATGGGCAGCTGTACCTGTACACGCCATCCAAGCTCTCTTTGACTCAATGCCCACGCACATCAAGGCTGTTATTACGGCCAGAGGTTTTTGTTCCGGGTACTGATTTATCAGGATCTATGCACCAAAATTGCGTGAAAATGTAATCACATGTCAGTTCTAGTACACTATATTTGTCCAATGAATACTCGTTTATCATCTGCATTTCTTCTTGGTGTAGCAATTTTAATGGCCAGTAGTGTATAATGACTTCTCAACGTCCGCAGAATATTGTGCTTTCGGTGTCAAATTAAGGCGATTATCAACTGCTGGCAGGGACGGTAGTCACGGACTTGATGAACAGATAACGCCTTTTGTCCACTCAAGCTTCCTCTTCTGCCTTGACCCTAACTTTTAGCCACAGTAGCATTGCAACTCCTCTAGGAGGCAGAAGATAAGATTCAGTTTTAGTATGAGTTTAATATTTGGCACATTCATAGACCGATCATCAAGTGATCTCAAACTGACTGTAGCTGAATTTAGTATCTTTTACGAATTTTTACAAAATGGTAGGGAGAGTTAGACTACAGAATCTTGTCGTAACTGTCATCATAGGAAACCTGGACAGGAGTAGAAATAATTGTTGAACGTATGAAAACATCAAAGAGAAGATTTACTTAAACTGTATATCTCCAAAATCATATAGACTCACTACAAAAAGAGCATTAATATGCAGAGTCCAGCTATTTCTATGTCAACAACGCTGGACGGAGTGGCCTAGCGGTTCTAGGTTCTACAGACTCTAACCGCGTGACCGGTACGGTCCCAGGTTCGAATCCTGCCTCGGGCATGGATGTGTGTGCTGTCCTGAGGTTAGTTAGGTTTGAGTAGTTCTAAGTTCTAGAGGACTGATGACCTCAGAAGTTAAGTCCCATAGTGCTGAGAGCCATTTGAACCAATTTTATGTCAACAACGATGGGGCACCCGGAAGCAACTGTGACTGAAGCAGTCATGCTGGAGAATCTCAACGTGCGAGTGGTGTGAGTGACATGAGCCAATCCAGGACTGGGATGCAGTCGTCCATATGCTTCAAATATCTCACACAAAATGTAGATTCCTCCGTATTGTACACTTTATTTTTAAGAAATCGGACCATACTCGCATTTTCACATCGCTAAGGTATCGTTACTTCTTGTGATAACCCAATACAACTAAATGGTATAGGCTATATCACCTGTACGTTCTCTCATCAGTTGAAAAAGGTATTCGTATCAGCTTAATATTCGCTACGTCCATCATCACAGGAGTAGAATATTAAACCGGTTTTGGGTCATGACAAGGCGGTAGGAGCACGTTCTACCTCTGTCACAAGAAGTCTCCTCACTTTGGAACACATTTAATGCATTTAAATGCGTCATTACCTATGAAGTCTCTTAAGGTAGCAAAATAGCATCACAGAAGAGATGTACATGTCAGGTTAATACCAAATGTCACGTTATAAATCTGGTAATAAAGCTGATTTTATTACGATGCCATTTTTCCCAGTGCAGATGAGAGATTTCGTTGAAAAATTTCTCTGCAGCGAGGAAACGCCTCCCGACAGCTCCCTCTAGTGAATCATATCTGTGGTAGTCTCGCCCTCGATTCCACCCACCTTGAGGCACGCTTCTGGTATCTAACTGTCTGAATAATTAATGAAATTGATCATGAGAGTCCCTATAAATGGTGAGTAAATTTTTTCCTCCAGTCGGATTAGACTCGCCAGGTCACCGTTGCAGACGCTTGTATGACGTCACTGGGTGCTTCCTAAAGCTAGGTCGTCACTTCTTCCGATACCAAAATGGGTAGTATTCGGCGTCAAATAGCTGAAGATATGCATCGCTAATTACGTACTGCCTCTTGGTTACCTTGTCATACTAGTGGAACCAAGTCACTTAGAAATCCGGTGTACTGCTCCCAAACTAATGCTGCTGATTCCTAGGGCTCTATAAGAGCAGGGAGGTATTTCATTTCTGCTCCATCCCCATGACACCTCCGCCAAATCCCGGTCGCTGATTCCGGCTCACCTGTGAATATCTGCTACCGCTGACACCAGATCACAAACCTCTGCCCACACATCGGGCCTGTACCGCTCTGCTCGTTGTGCTGGACAGCTGTTAATGATTTCCGACTCAGAAAAGTTGTCCTATCCTTCGCGGAACTACTGGGCCCCTAAATGTCACTGGGGTAAATGCCAAGATGTTGATAAATATGGTTTCCCTCCTCTCACTTGCAAACCGAAACGTTCTTAGGTGTGTTTTCGAAAAATGCCGGGAGGACTGACCCAGTGAGCAATACCAAAATACCTGCCTGACCACCGCCCCATCGCAAACATGGATGAGCTTGCAGACTGGGGTTTCTGTCAGAGTACAGCCCTCTTGAAGTGTTCCTATTGGTTCCTGCCAGATAAGTGGATGGGTGCTTGAGAACTCAAATGCCAATCCCTGGAGGTAAGGCGAGAAATACTATCGAGAAAATTTAGAGTACCGACATTTGAAGCTGACTGCAGAAGTATTCAACTCCTGCCAACACTGAATTCGCATAAAGATCACAAAGACTGACTACGAGAAATGAGCATTCATACGGAGGCCTGTATTCATTCTTTTCTTCCATGTCGCTATATCTGCAATTAGAATAGGAAAAGAAATGACAAGCAATGTACAGGGTACCTTCCACCAGGCACCATAGATGACTTGCGAAGTATGCATATAGATGTAGTTGTCCCTTATTTATCGAGAAAACGAAAGACGGAACTTCTAGTGCTGATTGTCTCTCAATAAAAATCTTCGTATCAGCCCCTAACTGCAGTCACATCGTGAGACGTGTGTTAGAGGCTTTTTTTATGGAGCATACATCCATAATACGAATCTAATGGTCACATAGCTTGCAATACACTATCCACTAAATCATTTACATCGGTGCAGCAACCTCATAACTCCACGCACAATTCAGAGCTACTGCAAGATTAGGGGATATTCGTGACTTAAACACAGCACTACCCACTTTCTACTCCCACTTATTGCTCAACAGCGGATCGACCATGATGCTGTATTCTACCCCTGCGTAGTGCACATGTGCAAAGTGATGGTCATTTATTCAGAAGCAAATCAATTACTAACACGCTTATACAACTATCGTACATCGAGAGCCAATTAACAAATAGTTACAAACCAGATCAAATCGTCATTGTTTTTTTCCAGCAACAGCTGCCATGTAAGTACCTCTTCCACCTAAATCGGAATTGTAGCACAACGGTCTCTAAGTGAAAGAGCGGTGGGATTTGCTGTAACTCGGCTCCTACAAATTCACATCTTAGTGTATCGACGACACACCCCTTAAAAATCCATGCAGGTGAATTTGAGCTTGACATATTCTTCCGCTTTATCTCCACAACTTGCCAGTTCTTAGTGTTTGCTTCTCTTCCCTCAAGATTCCCAAAAAAAAAAGTAACCGAACCTGACATGTGCATTCTATTCCAGCTCCCTCCAGATGCTTACTGCTAGACATATTTTATCGGCAGTTAACGATTCCGAAGACAGTGTACGGGATTTCTAGTCCTATTAACGTGCAAGAGATTTTTGTTACGTTCAGGTCAGCTGCCAGCTGCACAACAAGTCGTCCAGCTTGCAGATACCTCCATTACCTACGAACATCCCCAGCTAAAAGAAATAAACTGCAAGCGTCTGTAAATTGCGTGGTCGAGCGTTCATAGAACCAGTATTGTCGATTACCCATCTGTCCCAATGTTACACGCTGAGTAAAAATTTGCCTATATACTTGCATGTATACCCTCAACCACCTCTAAATTTCTGGGAGAAATATGTCAACTCTCCCCAATATTTTTTTCACTCGTGTATTCGAATGCAGTATGCCCACCTGTACGATGCTAGCTGCATCTGCATGACGCTTATGCTTCGCAGACCATCGACCTAACCTGAACAGATGTCCGCTCAAACGACTGGTAGATAGCGACTTTGTTGTGTTGACCTGTCAAATCGACGTTGCTATTCACCAGTATACATCATTTCACCGTAAACGTGTCTATGTTTGTTAATGTCGGTGTAGCAGCTGACATTGACTTCAAAGGTATTGAGGAAATTGTGACTGTATAGTGAGGCATGAAGGAGGGGCTGTTTCACATACATTGAGGGAAACTATGCGTCAATGTGACATATATATCGAAGGGCAGTTGGCGGCTAAGCGGGTCATGTTCTGTGCCAGGATTCATGTCTTCGGCAGTAGCAATGTTATGCGCCAAGATGTATTGTGCTTGGTATTGATGCGCAAAAATTGACTGCTTAGGAGTCATCACAGGAAGTATTTCTAAAGCAACGAAATTCTGTGAACACACATGGTCTGCAGATGTGGAATGTGCTACAGTGGAGCGAGAGTAGAATTGTGGAACAGTATTCCTTCAGATATTGGGAGGGCTGAGATGGACATGTACTGTTCGTTATTTCGATCACTCAGTTACTTTAAGATCAACAAAAGTTCATTCAAGATGGTATACGTACTCTAACAGGTTTTGCTTGCAATAAATTTGGAATTTAAAGCACACAAAAATTCGCAAAAATTGCAAAATATGTCGCATAGCTTCGAAACATCAGTCAGTGTAATTTATGTACAGTGTTTGTTCTGTGTGTGGATCTCTCTACCACCATTAATAAATGTTCTGTTAAAGCTACAGTCTTCCATTCCATGTACATGCTCATAAACTCCAGTCTGATTTCGATGCTTGCGACGAACATACAGTCCATCCAAAGTAGCAATGGCATCAGATGTCTGTAACACAGCTACCAAAGGTGTGTCAGGGCTTTTTAAGTAAAATGATGATGCATATACTGCTCAATCCTACAATTAACAAATGATTTATTATAACTACAGTCTTCCATTTCATACACAGGCATCTTGATGCTATTCTACGTAGTTTGGAATGCAGCTTGCTCAGGAAGAAAAGAATACCCTTCAGCACTACAGTGGTGTTAGATGAATGTAACTTCATCTCAGAACGTTTGTCAGGACTATTTATACACAGTGATGCTATGTGTGGTGATCCCTTCCACCATTTACAAATGTTCCATTAAAATTAGAGTCTTCCATCTCATATACAGGCATATAGACTGTATTCTAATTTCAAAATGCAATTTTTCTAAGAAAAATACGCACTAATGCAACAGTGCACTGGAATCAGAAGCGTGTAATATTGGTCCCAAACAACTGTCAGGGCTATTTATGAACCGTGATATTGTGTGGTACTTCTCTTCTGTAATTCACTAACGAGCAATTAAACATTTATAGGAGAAAGTTTTTGTCAAACTTTGAAAAATTTACTAATATACGAATTTAATAATCTTAGAAGTGTTTTATGTTTTATTTTCCTTGGGACTGAGAGTAAAATATAGGTGCCTGAATTACAGACCACTGTCCATCTTGCGTGGGGTTTCGACTACTGTGGATGGTGGCCATTTAAAAGACCGCTTTCTTATGTCACAAAAACACGAACAAAGAAACATGTCATTTCGAATGCAATGACGATACAATAAATTAATTAATTTGCTCAATTTCAAAAATGGAACACATTACAATATTCAAACAAGATAACAGATCTAAACACAATGAAATATTACAAATTGCAGGGCCACACATTTTCTTTAGAATGAAATGGGTGAAGAAAAGACGGCTCTTTTGTACTACAGTGAGTGCACGCTTTGCTCATAACCTCGCATGAAAAATGTACCCCTTCATTCGTCACTATCTTTGGTTAAAGGTTTCGGACATTTTTTCCACAAACTTTGCACTTGGGGTTGTCTGTGTTCCATCTTTCTTCTTGGTAGTAACATCTCCAGTTATTCCATTGGCCAAGATACTTCCTAATTTTAGGTGTGGCATTGGATTTCAATTATACTTGCCATCAAACTTGATTTTGTACCTCTGTCTCTCCATTTTGACATGGAAATATCAAGTTCCATAGTACAGCCATCCTGTCCTTATCTCATCTGCTTGTCTGCCTCCGGTAAGATTTTAGGAAAATATCTACTATTTGGAGCATTTTTCCACAGCCAAATGCTTCTCTAATTAATAATTTTGAAAGAAATGGTAGATTCGTAATTGTCTGTAAAAATATGCAATACCCAACAACTGGAATAGTTTTTACAGGAAGCCAACGACCTTACCGCAGTGGTAACACTGGTTCCCGTCAGATCACCGAAGTTAAGCGCTGTCGGGCTGGGCTAGAATTGGATGGGTGACCATCCATTCTGCCGATCGCTGTTGGCAACCGAGGTGCACTCAGCCCTTGTGAGGCAAACTTAGGAGCTACTTGATTGAGAAGCAGCGGCTCCGGTCTCGGAAACTGACATACGGCCGGAAGAGCGGTGTGCTGACCACATGCCCCTCCATATCTGCACCCAGTGACGCCTATGCACTGAGGATGACACAGCGGCCGGTCGGTACCGCTAGGCCTTCATGGCCCGTTCGGGAGGAGTTTTTCTTACAGCGACAACTTTCTCTCCTAGGGGCCCTCCTTCCTTAAGTAAGAAATGCCTACATAAACCTGAAAGTTAACACTATCCTCCAATTTCACTTCCATGCTCTCGGATTTCTTTGTGTTATTACTTGAGTTTTGTATTTAGGATGTATAAACATATATACACTCCTGGAAATGGAAAAAAGAACACATTGACACCGGTGTGTCAGACCCACCATACTTGCTCCGGACACTGCGAGAGGGCTGTACAAGCAATGATCACATGCACGGCACAGCGGACACACCAGGAACCGCGGTGTTGGCCGTCGAATGGCGCTAGCTGCGCAGCATTTGTGCACCGCCGCCGTCAGTGTCAGCCAGTTTGCCGTGGCATACGGAGCTCCATCGCAGTCTTTAACACTGGTAGCATGCCGCGACAGCGTGGACGTGAACCGTATGTGCAGTTTATAAAATAAATAAAATAAAATAAAATAAAATATTAATTATGTATTATTGTATGATAGTGATTGGTTGTACTTAATATTTGCGTGACGTTTAATTATTCGGTATCAGACGCTTGACAATGGCTTTTTCGCAAATGCAATGTTATTCGTAGTTGACCGTGAAATAAAACTGAAATAATCGGACTTCGTAATTAAATCGTTACCAAAGACTGCTGCGGTAGGTGCGGACTCATAAACTAAATCTCAATATTACAATAATTTGCCAGCCATGCCAAAACGTCGTACAGAGGTGATTGTCTACTAAACAAAAAATTACACAGTTAGTTAAATCAGATATATTCAATGAATAAGCCTACAGTTCATAATCCTACTTACTTTTATAAATATAAATTCTTTACAGAATCGAGTGCCTAGTATGGTTGCAACTCGCAGTAATTTTCTATATCATGAAATATGGCGGTGTGCCAGACAATAAACTAAAATACGTGCTTCTCGCACCACTTCAACGAGAGCTCTCTTTTCTTAATCAAACATACGAGTAACGTAAATGTACTTTTGTTTTATCAGCGACACAGCGCTGCAGTTGTGTGCCATAGGCTTTATTTATTTGTCACTGATTATTTATTTAATTAATATCTCGCGTTTCCGAGGAAACTCACGCTCGGCATGCAAATGTGCCTTTATATTGCCCCCTGAATTGCGAGGCGAAAGGACACACCTGCAGGCGAGCAATTCACCTAAAGGCACAAGAAAATCTAAGTTATCTACAACTATTTACATGACTTACATTATACTGTATATTATATACAAAATTTGAATGACGCGCGTGCGCCGAAAAAGTTCTTATGTTGGCAAAACAGAGTGCGCGCATGCGCAGAAGCGTCTGTATAACTACGGCACTGCCGTTATTTCGTAAATTTAGATCACGCGGCACAGTATTGCAGTTCATATTGTTCGTGTGCGCGCGCATTTCTTAGTCGTTGCACAAAGAAATTATTCCACCAAGATTACATATGAAGACTACATTCTATGACAGGTAACTTAGTTTTAAAATTACAATATTTGTTATAATACAATACAACTTTAGATTGTTGAATGTTCTTAGTTACATAGCATTGCAATGAAATGCTTCAACGAAAAATGTTCTGTTGTTTCAGGTGCGTTGACCTATACACATCGTGTCGTTATTACATTTCATATTCATCTACTGCACAGTACAGTTTCACAGGTTAGTGTCGTCGTGGTAAAGTTTTTTGATCACAGTAACATCGCTGTATAACAACGTGATTGATACATAAGCATGTCCATTTCCTATTTCCCTTATAGTCGTTGTGATGCAGTTCGTTGTGACAAAAAGCATTGTTTATTACAGATCAGACGTGACCCGTCGAGTAATTAGTCCATATGCAGTTCGTTTTCGATATTCCGTGGAAGCTTGGTTGCAGAACCTCGGACGGCACATAGCTGGCGTCGATCCTTGGACAGTCCAGGTAAGAGTGTCCGTCACATTTCGAGAACATTTCATTCCCTGAAGTTCCAACCAGAATTCTTCCACCCGTCGTGTTGTTTTCTGGACAGGCACTTTGTGTCCATTTAATCCAGTTAACATCTTGAAGTTGGGTACTGTAGTAATGTCACTAGACGATGCACGAATTATGCACTTCACATATTCAGTTTTTTTTTTTTTTTTTTTTTAATATAGCTCACCTAAATGTTCGTAGTTACTCATCGCGTTTACAAAGGTACGATGCATCATGAATGTCATTAACAGTTTCTTTCACATAGGTTTCTGCGTAGTTGCAGACTTAGTAATGTACGTTAATGTCCGTGAACAGTGGTTCACTACGCATTTTTTTTTTTTTAAAGTTTTTCACATTTTGGCACTCGTTATCGTTCAAATTTTCACACAGTAACAGTTACATTATACATCAGTTAAAAAAAAAAACATAAGTAATCATACATATACACGTCACATATTTTCTTAGCATAAACGTAATACAGTTACACATAAACATGTTTTCATCATTATTACATAGCTATAAATTATTACATTGTGTCACATTTGATTACATGGATTGCATATATTTACGTCCTCTTTAACGGTTTTGCTGGGATTTTATCGATGTTTTTTGTGATGTCATCTGAAATTAAGATAGGTTAGACACAACATTCATTACATCAGTAGGCAAGACCAGGCGTTTTCACTACTCAATAAATATTCAAAATAATAAGAGACGGAAAGCTGTTAGATTCCTCGCGTTTTGTGCGTGTGTGTATAGTGTCAGTGTGGCCTTGGCTACTGGTAGATGCTTTTCTTGCTGAGAGATGTGCGTCTAATCTATTTCTCGAAGTAAAAGATCGCTTCACAGATGACGTCTGTCGGTTCGTCAGGTGTCATACCAAGTCAGTGGTACCTACAGTCACAAATGTTCCGTGAAAAATTTATATATCATTCACTGCTACGTAATCATAAATTTTACTTTAATATTCAGTCTTCTCGGTGGTGCCGCGGCGTTGAAAGAAAAGTTCTTCTGTCTTCAACTGCGTCACTGGAACCGCTGAAATGAAAATTTCTATACTACTTATAATCTATGTTGTAATTTGTTTTAGTTCTTGCCACACAGCAGGTCGTTGAGATAACGGTACGTTATATGTCTTATGGTAGAAGATCTTGTGAGGCTTAACTTCAATCTTGTACACATACGTGTTGATAACACCTAATCGTTTGGTAAAAACTTGTAAATATTTGGATAACACTTCCTGTAGTTTTATACGTTCATGTACACTGAGAGCTGTAGCTTCACTTATCTTATGATCAAGCAATGTTTTCAAGTCCATTAGCTCTGTGTCAGATGAGTGTGTTTGCATGTCTTGAATGTCTTTGTCAAGTACTAACTGAACCTTGTACCCTGTACAGTGTTTGTCATGCTTTAGAGTTCTCCTGTCCAAATCAATAATAATTACCCTGCTTTTATCATTTAAAATACATTTACCTTTGGAGAAGTCTATAATGCAGTCCTTCTCGCTCATAATATCTATTCCTAATATGCAATTAGTCACAAGGTTTTGTACAACCAGGAATGGCCATTGTACGGTTCCATTACCTATTTTAACGTTTACAAAAACTTGCTTCGTAACCCTACATGACTTATTACCTAGTGCAGTAGTTATTTTACAGTTTTGGGCAGGAAACTCAGGCACAGGTTCCAATTCACACATCTTTTTATAAAAATTAAAAGATAAAACGCTCACAGCTGCACCTGAATCTAGGATAATAGTAGTTGGAATCCCACCTACTACACCAGTAGTGGATGCTAAAACAATTTCATTTGTGTTTAAACGACATTGTGTACTGTCTTGTAAAAGTTCATCTGATATATTGTTATTGTGGTTGTATCTTATAAATAAAACAGGTAGTTTTTGTTTAGAATTACTCGGCATATCATTATTCTGTTGTTCAAGTGTGGTGTCAAATAACTGATTAACATTGAAGCCGCCCCCCAAGGATTCTTCAGCCACGACCTGGGGCAAAGTAGTGACTGTTTCTAGTTTGTTGGATTAGCATTTGTACTAGGTACTGACACAGATTGGGGTTGTGCATCAGGTGTCATTTCTATTATATTCACATTCGGATATTGCCTATTATGATCTCCAAACTTTTGCGGTTGTTGTTGCTGTTGCGCATTATAACTTACCTGTCGGTCGTAAGGTATGCTCCAATTTTGTCCTGGTGGCTGCTGTGGTAAAGCAGTATTTGAATGAAAGTATTGATCACTACGAGTCCAGCCTTGATGCTGTCTTGGCTCGTAGTTATTATTATTTCTATTTCTGTTTGTGTTTTTGTTGTTACATTTGTATCCGTTGTTACCGTTGTTGTTATTACCGCGGTGCCTTTTGTATGGATTGCCGCATGAAGTGTTATTACTGTTGTAATTGTTGTTTGTATTGGAATACGCGTGTTGATTTTGATTTCCGTATTGAGACGGCATGTGAGTTTGCTGTTTTTGCTGTACCGCGTATCCAACTGTGGGCGCGCCAGAATTGTGTTGGCAAGCCTGCATGTTTTGCATACCACTAGTGTAAACATTGTGGCTGCTGTTTTGCCGCGCGAAGCGCTGATCTTCAAGTAACATGTCAACCGAATCTAAAGCTGTTAAAAAATAATCTGAATCGTCATCCGGGATATGTAGAAGTTTTTCCTTAATGTTGAAAGGCAATTTGGCCTTCAACGCTCGGAGTATATCACGCGTTGCGACTGGTTCGTCTAAAAAATGTCCCATGTTCAAGTATTTTTCAAAATATCTGCGTAAGTTACCATTTTTACTGTTAAAAGTTTCAGGTTCTAAAATTTGTCTTCTGAGTCGCTCCTGGACGGATTGCGACCAGAATTTGTTCAGAAAAGCACGCTCAAACTCACTGTACGTGGTACATACGTCAGCTTGACTGTATGCCCAGACAGCTGCATCGCCTTGGATGTAACCGACAATATATGAAATCTTTTTCCGGTCACTCCAAGTGCGTGGAAATGCGTTACTAAAAGATTTAAGAAAAATCACCGGATGAATGGTTCGTTTTTCTGGGATAAAAGCCTGAAATTGCCTGTGTTTTATTAAGCTTTCTTCTTCCTTTGCATTATGATATGGATTTGTTCCACTGTAATTACTGCAATGCTCAGCTGGCGAGTAATTACGATAATGTTGCTGTAGTTTACCATGATAATAGCTTGTGTTTGTGTTTGCACGTTGTGGTATGTGTTGTTGTCGTGGTGTGTTTTGTTCTTGTGTGTATGTTGTGTGCGGTATGTGTGCGTCATACTCGAATGTATATTGATTTCTGAACTGTACATTTTGACTGATATTTTCGTTACATTCAGACTGTGGTTGATCGGTGAATTGTCTCATGGGTGCAGTGACGGAGTGTACTGCATCACTAATCAGCTGTTTGTTATTAGTGATGTATTCCGCTACGGAGTCGTGCACAATTGTTGGTAAATTTTCACGTATGCATCTATCAAAATGTTTGTCTTTGTTCTCTACCCAATCATGAAATTCTTTATTAATATTTTGAAAATGAGCTGTGGCATCAGATTGTAAGATGTCAGTCAGGTGTTGTTCAACATCGTCAAATTTATTCTGCACGTCAGTAATTCGTTTTTCAAGGTTGTCGTGTACTGAAGGATATGTTTGAATTTGTTCGGTAAGAGCTTCACACGTGACATTAAGGTTTTTTAATTGTGTCTGTAAAAGTGCTGCGTCATTTGTAGTCTTTTCTTGTCTCGTATTAAGCTTGGAAAATTTCGTACTGAGTTCAGTCATCTGTTTGGTCAGTGTGGCGTCTATAAGTTCCACACGTTTACACAAAGTGTCATTACATGCCTTGATTGCTATGAGGTCAGATTTAATTTCGTCATTTTGTGTCTTTAAGGTTGCCATGTTTTCCGCGTTCTGTTTCATTAGCATTTGTAACATGTTGGCAATGTTTACTGTTTGCAAGGTCTCTGCCCCCGCCGCGTCATTAGACGTGACGTCATGTATTAACATGGGCTCTGACTGAGACTTTGAAATTTTTGTGGTGGACGGCCTATTGTCAAAACTTCCGTTAACACTTGCGTCAATATTTGATGAATCGTCACTACCGGTTGCTGTCGTAAAGTCATTTTCTAACACTTGTCTCTCGTCCGAGTCGGATTGCGTCTGAATAGTATGTCTTTGCTGTTCCATCTTTGCGTATTGTTTTCTAGTTATGACCATGCCACACGTGATATATATTTCAAGAAATTAATGTTTGACACTGGTTTTAAAATAAAATGCAGTTGAGCATGACTCGCTCGTAGCAACAATGGCTGTTTGTTAATTTAAAAATGTAAACTGAATATGGGATTACTGTTAATGGCTGCTGTCCATGTTACAACGTATCGTACAGAAGTCGGCCATATTGTACACTCGTGTATTGGTATTGTTGCAGAAGTTATTGTTTAAGGAAAAGTACTGAGAATGAAATTTATCACTGAAACTGTTATGCGGAAAAGAAACACTACAGAATTTTACTGATAAGCTAATACACTGAATTATACGTCTGGTCAAGCCTGCTAATGCAAAGATGCTGCGTCTTACCTTATTTTGCTGGAAGCTTCTTTGCGTCTTCCCGCAAAATTTTATAATTGGCAAATATCTTCTGATTTTTTTATTTCTCATATAGTCAAGTCCAGGACCAGAAGGTTGATTTTTCACATGAAACAAAGAGAACAATGTAACAAATGACAAAATAACAAGTCCGACACGCAGTCGCCAATATAAAATAAATAAAATAAAATAAAATAAAATATTAATTATGTATTATTGTATGATAGTGATTGGTTGTACTTAATATTTGCGTGACGTTTAATTATTCGGTATCAGACGCTTGACAATGGCTTTTTCGCAAATGCAATGTTATTCGTAGTTGACCGTGAAATAAAACGGAAATAATCGAACTTCGTAATTAAATCGTTACCAAAGACTGCTGCGGTAGGTGCGGACTCATAAACTAAATCTCAATATTACAATAATTTGCCAGCCATGCCAAAACGTCGTACAGAGGTGATTGTCTACTAAACAAAAAATTACACAGTTAGTTAAATCAGATATATTCAATGAATAAGCCTACAGTTCATAATCCTACTTACTTTTATAAATATAAATTCTTTACAGAATCGAGTGCCTAGTATGGTTGCAACTCGCAGTAATTTTCTATATCATGAAATATGGCGGTGTGCCAGACAATAAACTAAAATACGTGCTTCTCGCACCACTTCAACGAGAGCTCTCTTTTCTTAATCAAACATACGAGTAACGTAATTCTGCTTTTGTTTTATCAGCGACACAGCGCTGCAGTTGTGTGCCATAGGCTTTATTTATTTGTCACTGATTATTTATTTAATTAATATCTCGCGTTTCCGAGGAAACTCACGCTCGGCATGCAAATGTGCCTTTATAAGTTGACGGACTTTGAGCGAGGGCGTATAGTGGGCATGCGGGAGGCCGGGTGGACGTACCGCCGAATTGCTCAACACGTGGGGCGTGAGGTCTCCACAGTACATCGATGTTGTCGCCAGTGGTCGGCGGAAGGTGCACGTGCCCGTCGACCTGGGACCGGACCGCAGCGACGCACGGATGCACGCCAAGACCGTAGGATCCTATGCAGTGCCGTAGGGGACCGCACCACCACTTCCCAGCAAATTAGGGACACTGTTGCTCCTGGGGTATCGGCGAGGACCATTCACAACCGTCTCCATGAAGCTGGGCTACGGTCCCGCACACCGTTAGGCCGTCTTCCGCTCACGCCCCAACATCGTGCAGCCCGCCTCCAGTGGTGTCGTGACAGGCGTGAATGGAGGGACGAATGGAGACGTGTCGTCTTCAGCGATGAGAGTTGCTTCTGCCTTGGTGCCAATGATGGTCGTATGCGTGTTTGGCGCCGTGCAGGTGAGCGCCACAATCAGGACTGCATACGACCGAGGCACACAGGGCCAACACTCGGCATCATGGTGTGGGGAGCGATCTCCTAGACTGGCCGTACACCACTGGTGATCGTCGAGGGGACACTGAATAGTGCACGGTACATCCAAACCGTCATCGAACCCATCGTTCTACCATTCCTAGACCGGCAAGGGAACTTGCTGTTCCAACAGGACAATGCACGTCCGCATGTATCCCGTGCCACCAAACGTGCTCTAGAAGGTGTAAGTCAACTACCCTGGCCAGCAAGATCTCCGGATCTGTCCCCTATTGAGCATGTTTGGGACTGGATGAAGCGTCGTCTCACGCGGTCTGCACGTCCAGCACGAACGCTGGTCCAACTGAGGCGCCAGGTGGAAATGGCATGGCAAGCCGTTCCACAGGACTACATCCAGCATCTCTACGATCGTCTCCATGGGAGAATAGCAGCCTGCATTGCTGCGAAAGGTGGATATACACTGTACTAGTGCCGACATTGTGCATGCTCTGTTGCGTTTGTCTATGTGCCTGTGGTTCTGTCAGTGTGATCATGTGATGTATCTGACCCCAGGAATGTGTCAATAAAGTTTCCCCTTCCTGGGACAATGAATTCACGGTGTTCTTATTTCAATTTCCAGGAGTGTATAATGCAAAACCCAACTATTAACCCAATAAATTGCCTACATTATTTTTAACTAATTTTCTGATCAACAAATCCTTACATGAATGAATATACATCGCGCACACAAAATGGCGGCAAAGACACATTTCATGTGGACCGTGTTCTCCTAGCCAGCTACCATCTCAATAAGAACGTTCTATCAACCTCATATAAAGAAAGACTCAAGTAATCCATTTAGGAACACCTAATGTGTTGTTAAGGGCCAGCTTACAATATAACTAGTTCGCTGTTTGACACTTATTAAAGGTGATCAATATATCAACCACTAGCCTACAAAGGATTACAACCGATGTTTTTTTGCACCATATACATCCCACAACGATTTTTGAAATGTACGAGGGCCGTTCAGAAAGTAACCTCCGGTTGATTTAAAAAAATACACCAAGTTAAATAAAAATATTTTAATATATACATCTTACAACTACATCTTTGCACTATTTTTCTACATAGTCTCCATAGCGATTGAGGCACTTATCGTATCTCTTCACAAGCTTTGAAATTCCTTCTGCATAAAAATCACCCGCTTGTGCCTGGAGCCAGCCTGTGACCGCATCTTTGAGCTCTTCGTCGTCATCAAACCGCTGTGACCCGAGCCATTTCTTCAAATGCATGAAGAGGTGATAATCACTTGGCGCCAGGTCTGGGATGTAAGGTGGATGGTTGATAACGTCCCACTTGAAGGACTCAAGAAGGGCCGTTGTTCTGCGAGCAGAGTGAGGACGGGCGTTATCGTGCAAAAAAACGATACCGGAAGTCAGCATACCACGGCGTTTGTTCTGTATAGCCCGTCGTAACTTTTTTATTGTTTCACAGTACACGTCTTGATTAATGGTCGTACCACGTTCCACGAATTCAACCAACAACACCCCTTTGGCATCCCAAAACACCGTTGCCATCAGTTTTCTGGCAGAAAAATCTTGCGAGGCTTTTCTTGGTTTGGTAGGCGAATTTGAATGTGCCCACATCTTTGATTGTTCTTTTGTCTCAGGGTTCACGTACTTAATCCAGGTTTCGTCACCGGTCACGATTCTGTTTAACAATGGTTCTCCTTCGTCCTCATAACGTGACAGAAAGTCTAATGCAGAGGCCATTCTTTGAGTTTTGTGGTGGTCGGTAAGAATTTTGGGCACCCATCGTGCACAGAACTTACGGTAACCCAATCTTGCTGTCACTATCTCGTACAAGAGAGTCTTAGAAATCTGTGGAAAACCAGTAGACATCTCCGACATTGAGAAACGTCGATTTTCACGAACTTTTGCATCAACTGTCTGAACGAGTTCGTCAGTCACCAATGATGGTCTACCACTCCTCTCTTCATCATGAACGTTTTCTCGTCCACTTTTAAATAAACGTACCCATTCACGGACAACTCCTTCACTCATAACTCTTGGTTCGTACACGGCACAAAGCTCACGGTGAATAGCTGCTGCAGAATATCCTTTGGCTGTAAAAACCTTATGACAGCACGCACTTCACATTTGGCGGGGTTTTCTATTGCAGCACACATTTCAAACTGCCACAAAAACTAAACTAGCGCAGGTACGACGTTCACTCGACCACGGGTTGATGCCGACTGACCTGTTGAGTGCGTGAACGCACAGATGGCGTCGCTACTCCCCCCACAACCCGCACTGTGACCAATCGGAGGTTACTTTCTGAACCGCCCTCGTACTTATGAACCGCAACATTTAAGCAGAATCAAACTCGTTACAATCAATTTCCATAGATACAAATTAGACCATTAAAATAGGATTCTTTGTAGTGGACGGATCTCTATATCAAGTTACTACAGGAGCAGGAAGAGTCTGCGACACAGCCACTGCGAGGAAAGTAGATTTCCCATGAGGAAGTGGGTAGATCCTTGAAATTCTAAGAAAATAAACATAAGATACAGGGAAAAGAATTGTAAGAACTGGCAACTACTTCGATGTCCCAGACACCTGCTTCTTAAAAACAGCACTTTTTAATGTCATACAGTTATAACTTATATTGTTCGATCATGGTTCTTTAGACACTTTCTTGCTCTTTATACCTAATATTCCTGCTGACATCACATTGTCACCTGTATTTAGCAGACATGGTTTCTCAGTCCTGACAGAGATGAAGTAGAGAAATTTACCACATAGGTATCTCCGAAAGTCATCACACACATTTGAAAGTGTTTGTCATTTGGATCCCAGTTTGTACCAATAAATTGAAGTCTAGAAATTGTAGAGCAGAACAAACCAACATGACAAATCACAGTCATTAATATATACTGAACAGGTGGAGCATGCACACACACACACACACACACACACACACACACACACACAACACACACACACACACACAAACTACCCATCATGAGCTTCGCACATACATGCAGATGGTACAGCGCAATGAGCTTAGAGAACAACACTGTACCTGGGTACAGTTTCAGGAGGGGTGGTACAGCACATCAGACGAACAGTATAGGGAAGGACTGCATCTGGCTGCTGTGAGTGGTTACGCAGTACTGTGTAATCATTTATACAATCAATTTGATATTAGTTGCAGCCAATGGCCTGGTGCAAGTGAGGGCAAGAGTGCCATAGATATGGTTAGAGATTTGGAGCTGTAGTCAGGTGTAACCATCTCCCACCTACACGGAGAGAGACGGGCATCGAAATAAGATCTGCTATATTACCAAATTTATGAAGTAACGTGGAATATTAACTAGATATTTACAACAAATCGGTGCTGCTATTTCAATAACGTAATAGATTTCCTAGATACTGAGGCAGTTGGATACCTCAAGAGAGTTCAAAAGGAAGAAGGCATCCTTGAGCAGAGATGGAGCATGCTCTTAGCACTCTGTCATGAGCAAAAAATGAGTGTAATATTCCAGAGCTGTAATGCAGAACGTAGCAGATATCAGGTTGATAGTAAGAATTTCTTCTACCCGATGAGATAATACATAGATGATGTATAATCTATGCTATGTTGTTGTACAAGGTTTTGACAACAACTAACGATAAATTAACGATGTGAAAACTGATCTATGCTCCGTTTTCTTGTGGCTTCTAAAATAACACATTCAAAAGCGAAGAATCTACATTTCCTGTGAGACGTTGAAGGTGGTTGGACAACCTGCCCGTCTCGGTTCAAGCACAGTGAATTTTTTAACCTGTGAAGTGTATGTCAGGGTGGAACTGCAGTTGGAGGTCCGTACGCAAGCCTCGCAGTGTGTTAGGAGTTAGCGAGGCCTGTATGCGGTCAGTGGCGGACCTGAAGATGCGGCATACCCTCTTGCAACTGGCCGGTACAAAGAGACGTTCTTAAGTTAATCGGCTCTTGGCCGCATCTGTGGGACAAGTCCAGCGGCGTCCCTCGTAGCGCTCTCTTGAGTGTCAAAATAGCAAACTGGTATGCTGCTTGAGCATCGACAGAACCAAACATTCGTGTTGTGTGAATTCTTTGATTGTTACATGGAAATCAGAATCAATATGATAAGGTGGGCAACAAAAATTGCACACAATCAGTTTACAAGCCAAATTTCACTTCTCACAATAACACGCATGCAGCAACTTCTCTAATACGCTACTGGAAAACAAAAGTTGCTTTCTTCATATGGATATTAAGACTTTGATAGTTTCATAAGGCTCCTGACTGATTTATATCACTTCTGTTCACAGTAACTGTCCACTTCATTCTTCTTTGAATCGTTCCGCAAAAATATGAGCATATAAAATGGACCTTCTTCTCTGTTGAAAATCCTAAATCTGTACAATATGGCGTTGTTTGATTTGGACGATTATTCCTCCAATGTAAAATGGTTGGTTGACAGGTGAGCAGTTACACTGATAGTTCCTTAGTCCATTGACTGTTGTGGACGGTTGACGTGTGGACACCGGGAGATGGGCAGAGAGGCAGCTGCCGGCACGGCCAACACACCTGCAGGTCTCGAGCCTTCCCCCGGCCAGCACAGCCACGTCTCCTGGCGCTCCTGCAGTCGGCGGACGATGCGCGCTCCATGATCGCGAGAGTCTGCCATCAGATGTACTTTTCGCCACATGTGTTTAGTGTAAGGTGGAAGCTTTCTGGTGGAGAAGAGTGTGTGGCAGTCCATGGAGGGTGTTCCTTGTGTTACCAAACATCAGTGGATATGTTTAGCTCTGTGTTCTATTTTAGGCTTAAATTTTATTGCTTGATTTGCATAATGTATATGTGTCTCTCAAACATTAAAAATACGTTTTATTACGAAGATGAAACATTGGAGCGTGACCATGAGTGTTTTAATTGATTTATTTGACTCTTGCAAATTGTGAAAGTATTAACTTGATAGGGTGGTGCAAACAGAGTGGGCTATTTTTCCCACCAAAAATTAAGTCAGCACCTTTCTCTCCAGCCTTTTCTCCCACCAATTCACAAGTGGGGAGGGCAGGATCCATGTCTTCCACAAACTGATTAAATAAATGGTATTCAAACAGAATTGAACAACGTTATATTGTGCCGATTGAGACTGATTTGTTTTTCTTGTTGTGAGATTCCTCCACACCAGCAACTCAGCACAGATTCAATATTTAGGAGACAATCTGAGCAGTCATCTTAGCTTGTTTTTCGTTTAGTAAAGTCATCAGAATACCAAAGCCAATTCCAAAGTTCTTTAGACAAAATATCAATACAGTGTGAAAACTGACAAATGACCCTAAAAAATAAAAAGTGAGAGACCGTTCACATGAGTACTAAAAGGGATCTGTTAAATTTCAGTTGCAAGATGAATCAGACAAATCTAAGTGTTGCCTATTGCACAAAGTATCTAGGAATAAAAGTTACTAACAAACTACATTGGAACGATCACGTAGATGGCGTTGTGGGATAGCCAAATCTAAGACTGCAGTTAATTGGCGAAACAGTCAGAAGATGCAACAAATACGCTGACGAGAAGACTTATACTAAGAATGTACGTCCTCTGCCAAAATCTTGCTGTGCATTGTGGGATCCTTACCAGATAGCATTGGCGGAGGACATCAACAAAATTCAAGTAACGGCAGCAGGTTTTGTCTCGTCGTGAAACAGGCAACAGAGTGCCTGGGATATGATACATGAACTGGACTGGCAGTCATTGAAACAAAGGCGTTTCTTGATGCAGCGAGACCTTCCACCAACTTAGTCTCCAAATTTGCTCTCCAGTTACGTAAACATTTAGTTGACGTCCACCCACATAGTGAGAAATTATCATCATAGTAGTATAATAGAAACCAGAACTGACACTTTGGTGTTCCTCTAGCCCCCGAACCCCCCCCCCCCCCCCGTCCCTCCCCACCACCACACACTATTCGACGTCAGAATGGCAGAAAAATAGTATGAGAGTGGTTCGATTAACCCTCTGCCGAGCACTTAAGTGTGAAGTTCAGAGTACTCATATAGATAAACATCATAAAAGAGAATTTTGTTTACGCTGAGGCTCATTTCCACGGCGGCGTCTACGCGTCTCGAACAGGTCCACAAAGCACCCCACTGAGGACGCAAGTTGGGGGTGGAGTAGGACTCGTGTAGCAAGATGGTTGTGACACACTGACCAAGTAGTTGACAGACATATTGGGTACAAATCTCACTGGGTGCATTTTTCAAATGTCTCTACAGGCAGCTGACTTCTCGATCTCTGTCAATAACCTGTTTCTTATTAGGAATGAGTCAGTAGTTAAAATGATATGAATTGGGTTTTAGTTATTCGGGGTTTCTATCTCTGTTTACAGCCTTATCATTGCACATGTGGTTTAAGAATATCCTTGCATACAAAACACTGTGTACCTCCCATAAAAACTGTACAGATGGCAGGAAAGTACCTATAAGTTAAAGGCTTAAGATCGTAATCAGCGTGTGTAAATGATCCATGCTTTATGTTTTTTTATAAAGATTTCAATCAACATTTTTCCCATAAACAACACGTTTAACACTAAATGCTATACAACCTCTAATGGCTGATGTAATAAAATGACAACCATAGCATCACTCATAAGGCAGTTGAAGATCGTAACAATCCGAATCCTTGTTCAAAGATAACCATCGATAAATTAGTTATCATAACAAAATAAACTTCCTGTTTACACTCTCCACGCAGCAAAGACCTGGGAGTTACGATCCACTAAGGCAGTTACATTTGAGGGCTGCTAGTAATATGTTAATGGTGTGACTTCGCACTTACAACTGTATCACCTAGCTGCTCTATTCCGGTGCACTGACTTTGTGTAGTGAACTTTCCTAGTCAGTCAGAAACATTCTGCCCAGTGTGCATTGCTAGTGTGAGCTGTTATCTTCACAAGCTCTTTGTTTGCGTTTGTTAATACTGAAGCTGGTGAAGAAATATGCCCATGGAGATACTTAAATGACAATTACTGTTGAGAGGATCGCTGTTATGCCTCAGGTTACAGCTGAGCTTGTAGCACATCGCTGTAATGGTATGAATTCCAGAACCACACAAGCTCATAAGAACTACTGAACGAGAAGTGCGTATAACGTAATTATGTAAGACATCTGAATCTCAACAGGCGTGGTTAGAGAGCCTGTATGCAGGAAGAGAGTGGCCTTAGGCGAAATCGCTCGTGATTGGCTGATCAGCTGCGACGCCATTTTCTGCCACCGGTATCTCTCTCTCTCTCTCTCTCTCTCTCTCCCTTACATCGTATCGCTTTCCGAGATTTGATTATTGTTTTGGAGACTAACGGAAACAATCAGAGTTACAAACGTTGCTATTCTCTGTATATATGTTTCAACTTAATTCAGACACCTTTTTGCACAGGTGTTAGATCTGCGAGCTTCAACACGAGTACAAACAAGAATGAGTTTTGTGGTGAATTCGGTACAGTTTTTAAGCAACTGCGATATTCACTTGTGCCATATGTATTTGACGATTTGTTGTTCATTCTGCCGCCACTTTGTGCTGTTTCCTCATCTTCTCCTTGGGAGAAGGTGGAGTTTGTGTGCTAGTATATTTGCAGAATGAGGAAAGATGGAAGCAGTGGAGAATTTCTGTGAACAGAGGTGCTAGAAGTCACTGAGCAGCCTTATGAAACGGACGAGGTATTCTTATCTATGTGAAGTAAGTGATTTTTGTTTTCCAGCAGATTATAACACGAATTGCGTTATATATGGTACTGTGAGACGTGACATTTGGCACGTATAGCATGTATATTTGATTGTGTGCAATATTTTATAGCACATAGTCGTGCCCATACATGTATTTATGATATCATTATACAAATGTTTCCTTTCCCTTCTTTATTGTAGAATGATTTCACTGATGACCAGGTGGAGAAAGTGAGTGTCAATGGCTCGATGAAACACAAGTCCAAGGCCACACCAGTAATTTTTTTCGAGTAGCTACAAAGCCTAAAAGGAAGAAACCCTAACTATGCCATCATCATCCCACAGAAGAAAATGAGTGTAGTAACACCTCAGCAGAGGCAGCTGAAGAAGAGGAGGATGAGGAGGAGGAGATTAGTGTTTAACGTCCTGTCGACAACGAGGTCATTAGAGACGGAGCACAAGCTCGGATTAAGGAAGGATGGGGAAGGAAATCGGCCGTGCCCTTGCGAAGGAACCATCCCAGCATTTGCCTGAAGTGATGTAGGGAAATCACGGAAAACCTAAATCAGGATGGCCGGACGCGCAGCTGAAGAAAACAGCAGTATGGAGAAGACCGAGGTTCCGTCTGAAAATGTTTTCCTTTGCGTGTAGTTTGATACTTTTTCTAGACTGAACAATTACATCAAGATACACAGCAAAAAATTTTATATTTGGGATTCAGTTTACGAATGTCTAATTTGTGTTGAGTTTTCAAGTTTATGCTTCATTGTTATCCAGAAGTTCATGTTTTTCCGTTCCTATAAGTAGCTTTGCTAATTGTTGTCAATTTGTGTACTATCACAGGTACAAATATTGTGTGTATCTCGATATTTAGCAGTAATTAAAATGTGAACACACTTGTATTAACTTATGTGGTACATTCTGTGCTATCGTTAATGTAAACAAGTAATAGTATTTTATACAGCGTTTTGCAACTGCGGTGTTTAATGTGCTTCATCTGCAAGAGGCTTCTCTACTAGCTAAATGTTCTCTATGCTTTCCATTCAGTTTTCTGGCCGGGATAGAAACATTTATTTTTTCTATCTCCATCGTTCAGTGCACATAAAGGTTCTTTAACAAAAATCCATGGTCCATATCACTGGTTTACGCTTAGTTTTGATCACAACAGGTAATTTCAGCACTTGTATAAGATTTCTTTACATAGTTTAGTTATGAGGATTAAGTGTTAACACCATCTTTTTTCCTGATACTTTTTCAGAAGTCTTTGATTTCGTGCTACGAGCATGCTTTTGGGCATTTAAACACACTGTTAACTGACACATATGTATAATGAATGCTACTTTCAGTTTCTGCATCCAGCTAATCTGTATGTGCTTTTTATTTGTGCTCTTTAATTTAAAACTTAATTGTACAGTTACTGATGTGTATTGTTAACTAATAACAAATAGAAGTATCACATTCTATTCCACTTACAGGCTTTTGTCTCCTGCATTTGACTGGTAGGCCCATTTCTATATATTGTTAAACTGAAAATAAAATAAGATGACTTGGTCATTTTGAATGTTCTTAATAGGCTTGATATGGATGGATAATTAGGAGTTGTCTACTTTCACCACACCCAGAAAATCTAACACACTATTTCATGAAATACTTTCTGAAATATTCGTTTAAATAATATCATGTACATTCACATTTGTACATTAGTGTCTGATTACGTTCTGTGTTCCCTCTTCTTTCTATTGTGTAATGAAAAATTTTATACAGCACTAGCATGTAGTGTTGCTGTCAGTCGACAATATTTGATTGCGTTACATGAATGAAGTAAGACGACACATAATGTTAATACTGCCCCACCTTATCATAATCACTGTTCTGAAAAAGAGGACAGGGAGAGAAGGAAGCACTGAAATTAAAACAGACCGCTGCTCAGAGAGTCCTTTCTGCATGGCTGTCTGCCCCTCCTTCCTAACCCCTCCCCACTCCAGTGTTTTTTTTTTATGTATGGTGAGCGGCAACCTCCGTCCATTTAGATTTTCTCCCTTACTGTGAGTCTGTGGGTCAATGCTTGTAATGTAATTCAACACTTTTTATGTAGACCACATGGGTAGAAAACTATATAAAATGGCAACTGTGAGTCAATGGGTCAATGCATGTGATGTAATTCCATGCTTTTTTTGTAGACCACATGGGTAGAAAACTATATAGAACGACAATGACCAAAACAGCATATAAAACTCCAACCCATTTCGAAGCTACCTGCTGCATAGGTTAGTTGGGCGGAGGATTCCTTCACTAACGTTTGAAATCGGAAGTTTGATTTTTTGTGATGAAGAGTGTATATAAACTTAATATTTGCCTTGGTGTAAAGTTTTTGCCTCCTAGATGTTTTCTGAAAAGTCCAATCAGAAGGAAGTGGGTGACCTGAAACTTCATGTATCTGAATGCATTACACACCATGTCTGAGTGAATTTGTTACCACACGTTTTTCACATTTGTAGTTGGTTGCTTCTGGAGTATTTCCTATAAATAAATCTCCACTCGCTGAAATAATCGTCTTGGCAAACGATTTCAATCCACACTCTGTATGTTAGAAAGATTTCTGTATTTACAGAGAGCATGTAGTAAGTAACAAGGGAAGGCAAAACTTCCTATAAACAGTGCTCGTAATGCCTTTCTTCGGATATATGGTTTAGTACTACTACTGTCAACTATTACAATGGTCATGCACTAGTCATCACAACATGTGCCCAACGCTACTGGCAGCCATTGTAGCACTGTCATCCACCCAAGGTCTCATGGAATAACCCATTGTTTGGCACACCCCTAGTTGTTCTGGGATTATGTCACAGGCAGTAAACACGCATTGTCATACTGTACACACATCATTCTGGGGACTGCATACACCAAGGTCTTTACTTGGCCCTAAAGCCTATCCACAGAGTCAAGTTCAGGAGAATGGGTTGATCAAGTTGTTGGCTACTGCAGACCAATGCATCACTCCTAAAAGACTCGGGCTATGTGCAGCCTCACTCAGAGTTGAAAATAGGTCGCTGCCCCATCATGGATGTAGTTAGATTTCAGTCTTTCATATAATGACAAATCCTACAGTAACACAAGTAACGGGGTCTGATAGAACTGACTGTATTTAGCAACAGCAAAATTGTTCTGTAGAACGTGGCTTGTCCCATTTGGCACTTGTTGAAATACGGATACTAAAAGTGTGCCGGTGTTGTCTCTCTCGATGTGTGTCCAAGTTACTTTCAGCCAGTATATGTATATAACGGAAAATTAAAATACCGTCTCTCCAGAAGCTTGCCTGATCAGCAAACAACACTTGCCCTGTTAACTACCGATCATGAGCACTCGTTTGGAGAAACGACTTTCAGAACTCCCACCTGGCATGTTGCTCGTTTGTCAGCAGAGCCTGGACTCGCTCCATACGTCAGGGACAGAGTTACTGTTCATGGCTCTCCAGACAACACCAGACAACTTACTTGTGAATACCTTCCACTTCATTCGTTGGAGTGTTGTCCTACACATGTTCTAATAACCATTGTTTCATATCATTTGGGGAAGCTTTTTCAGGTCAGCCATGATCCTGTGCTCTTAGTACAAAGGACCCCGTTTCCGAAAGACACTACATCGGGATACGAAACATCTTTGAAGTTGGTATATGGCGTCGTCGTTAGTTTGCAACATAGAGATTACATGTCCTTATGCTGCTTCCGTCTGCACTCCCGTAGCAGAAGACCATACCTGCCCTGTCCCGTCTTGAGTAGTAGACTTCTATTCAGAGCTGTAATCCAGTCACAGACACAGAAACTAGTTACAGAAGTATAATGGTGTGCCACAACACAGAATGCACCATGTGAAAATTACGATGAATGTTTATAGTAAATTTGTTTCCGACCTTATGCGTATTAAAGCCTCCATAAACTCTCGAAACTTTTTATTTGAATATCCTGCGTAACATACCACGTCGATAGATTTTTTGTCACAGGAAGGAAAAATAGTGACTTCGAAAATATCAGCCATTATTATATATAACAGTGTCCGCTTATGAGTCGTAATGACGCGTGTGGCTCAGTGAGCGACGTTCTGGGTTGCAAATTGTAATGCCGGCAGCTCCACTTCACCATCACCATTTTTTTTTTTTTTTTGCTTGAATGCATATATCTAACTGAAATGCATATGAACAAATTCTGGAATCGTGAACTCTTTGTCTTTAAATAAGAGTCGTTTGAAAATGCGAGTACGCCAAGTAACGGATTCTTTGTTTTGAAAAATCGGGTACTTCCACCCTTCCGCTTCTCCAAACGTCATTACAGACAAATGTTTTGTGAATTTTCCCAACATATGAATCAATTACGAGATACACAAAGATCTCATGTAAAATACATGTATTACTCCGTTAAGAAAAAAAAAAACAATATAATTCGTGGACTGCTGACGACAACAATGAAAACCGAAGCAGAAAACACTGAAGTATCTTCAATGTGATTGGAATAGCGTTTCCATTTTCTAGAGAACATTATTATAAATGATTAATTAACTGCATCACATCAGAATTCAATTTACTCCACACTGAATTTTTTTTGGTCACATACTAAATAGTAACTCAAAATGTTTAGTGTGGGGTAACTAAAATTTCTTTTTGACAGTCAACGGGTGACAGTATTCGCGCACGAAATCTAACAAACAATAGGTGGCATGCGTGAAGGATCAGATTTAGAAAAGAAATGCACCTACTATTTCCCTTGCCTAAGAGCTCACTTAGTTGAATTTACTCTGTGTGTGAATGAATTTAGTACACTAAAATCTAACTATAATCAATGGAATTTGCGGTCACCAGAAAATATCGTTTTCCAGTACTACACATCTCTACCACGTGGCAACGGCCTTGCCGCAGTGGATACACAGGTTCCCGTGAGAACACCGAAGTTAAGCGCTGTCGGGCGTGATCTGCACTTGGATTGGTGACCATCCAGCCCACCATGCGCTGTTGCTATTTTTCGGGATGCACTCTGCCTCGTGATGCCAACTGAGGAGCTACTCGACCGAATAGTAGCGGCTTCGGTCAAGCATACCATCATAACGGCCGGGAGAACGGTATGCTGACCCACGCCCCTTCGTATCCGCATCGTCCTCTGAGGTTGAGACGGCGGTCGGATGGCCCCGGTAGGCCACTCGTGGCCTGAAGACGGAGGGAGTACGCATCTCTACCAAATTTGGCAAAGTCTTGTTCCAAGTATGACAGTGGTGTTAAAAATCTGATCGTATTTCATCATCCGTGACAATGGCACCACGGACCTGGAACGAAGTGTTGTCTCCCAGAACCTAATCACCACATCTGGCTAAACGCAGGAGATTGCGAGACTCATAAAGCGTTGTCCACCATTTTCAGCTAATTCAGTAAACCGTTCTACGTCCCTCACGACTGTTCAGTCATTGTTTTCTGGTTGCTGCAGTGTGTACTTAACATTCAGTAGTTGGGGTAAGTGGCTGCGCGGAGTAGCCCTGCGGTTTGAGGCGGCATGTCACGGATTGCGCGGCCGCTCCCGCCGGTTATTGGAGTCCTCCCTCGGGCATGGGTGTGTGTGTGTTCTTAGTTTAAAGTAGCTTAAGTAATGTCTAAGACTGGGGAACAATGATCTCAGCAGTTTGGTCCCTTAGGAATTCACACACATTTCGACATTTGATTAAGTGCTCCAACAGGAACTGATATGTTGTCACAGCGATAAATTATCTGTATTGGTTGTAGAGTCAGACTTTCGCTATCAATTTCCTGTATCAAGTATTCTGACTTGATCTGCTTTTGTTCTGACGATTAAATCAGCGGATAAGATAAATGCGGATACTGGGTATGAAGAACAAGCAAAGCTTCTACCATTTTAACTGAACTAAAAAAAAGGCAATAAACGGGTAATTGAGAAGAATATTATACAACAATTAATTATTTCAAGCGAAACTTCAGCTGAAACCTTTCAGTACGTACTGTTAACAGCTGTGGCACTTTGACTGCCCAGATTAGCTGCACCAGGATATTATCCACACGTTGCAACACCAGTTTCTCGTCTATATTGTCGCCGTCTGTGCATCATTTTGTGAGGTATCATACTATAAAGCAGTGGAGCCGAACTGACGCTTGTGGCCGTGACACTGAGCTACTAAAGTAAATGTTGAAGAGGACACGAGTGACACGCTGTAGCGGTAAGTGTGTCATCTAGGTGCCAAGCAGAGTGGGAAAACTTATGCAAGCAATGCATTTTGTCTTTCATATCATCAAGACCGTTGCTTTACCATTTTTCGATTTCTGAATGAGTTGCAAGGTTTTCAGTCATATCAGCTGTGAGATGCCTTATCTTCACGTTTATTAGTTGTTCTCTATTTGTGAGACCCAAAATTTTTCATTTAAACAAGTGCTACGGTGAAATAATGTCCTGAGAGAAGTGGACGTGTCCGAGAGCAGCCTCCAGCCTTTGTAATTGTTTTGGGACGCATGGAACACTCCAGTGATCGGTGTCTTACCATTCTCTAGCAGCGGTAAGCTTTTTTGCTAAATCCATTCATCAAAGGGATTTACGTAAAACAGAAGTATATTCAGATTGCACCAAGTATCACAGTTAACAAGGAATGTAGGTTGATGGATGGAGGGTGGGGAAGAGGAGGGGAATGTGTGGGAGTGCGAAGGTTTATTGTTGGGAGGAAAGTGTGATGGTCTGATACTCTTATATGTCACCTGCACTTATACTTGTCATTAAGTAATACGAAGTATCTATTCAGTGATGAAAATAATCACAACATTTTGCAAAAAGTGAAATCACGTTCTTTAATGAGCAGCACAAAAGTTTCATATTGTGATTGTGTCTGGCATTCAAAATTCTCGCATAAATATTGTCTGGGGTTCAAAATTCTCACATCAGTATTAAACAATTAACTATTAGCGAGATCTGACATCTTACGTAGTACACATGTGCAGCAAAACAAACAAGGCAGAGAAATTTTTCCATCCACTTCTGTTTGGACAGTTTAAGACGTTTTGAGATGTGGAAGCAATTGTGTAGAAAGCGGACGAGCACATCCGATACCGCAGCTTGTCGTCGTCAGGGCGTGTCTTACTTGGATGAATTGTAGGGAAACCATTGGCGTACAACAAAGTTTTAACATGCATGCCTTATTGAGAAACATATGCATTAAAATAAAAGAAGGCATGAATAGCTACAACTACTTGTGTCAGAGCATGGGGAGTACCATGTTCACGAGACATTTGCGTGAATGGGATTCGGTTGAAAACACAAGGCACATCTGTGTTTGCGACGGCACCGTGGTCGCCAGTTAGATTCGAAGTGGAGGTGAGAATAGTGCTACCTAGCAGGGGAACACGTGACACTGGTCACTGGTCACCTACTTCTCATAAGAATTGCGTTATTATCGGTGAGCGATGGAGGAATCATAAGGCAAGCAGTGATACACATTTCTGTGACTGCATAAAATTTTGCTATCGCAAAGTGACCGTTAAGGCTGTTCAGGAAGTTATCATCATCATCATCAACGCAGACCGTTTGTATATCGTTTTGAATTACCTGAAGACATTTTCTTGGAGGACGTTCGCACCAGTATCCTTGGATGAGTTAATTTCGTTGTGGTATATGCCCATATGTCCACGTGATCACTTGTATCACACGTTTCGCAGTTGATAATTGCAGTGATTACACTGAGAACCGATGATGTCTGCATTTTGCTTAGATAAGCTCTCCTGTCTATCCCCTGAGTGGGCCATAACATGTAAAACATGCAAGTTGATGCTCTAAGCAGTGAGAGAGCATGCATTATCCTAAACCCACATATGCCTAAAACAAATGAGACTTATTTTGGTACTTTTCCTACGTACTTTTCAAAAGAACATAATTTAACCTCCAACGTCAGATAAAAATGGAAAAAGATGTTTGGTCGTAAAATAATCGCATAAACTTAACTACAATGTCGCAAATGGCTCTAGGCACATCTTTCTCATAGATAAACACATACACAGTGGAATATAAACGACTCGCACCACGCTGAAACTAAGAGAAGAATATCATCCCTCTACTTTACATGTAAGAAGCACGTCAACTTATGAAATGGATTTTGCTTTGTAGACATATGGAACTCAGTTGCCGAAAATATTACTTTAGATTTTACTATAATTTCCTGTAGTAAGACGTACTTCCTAATAACGCCAGAAGTATATTGTTGATTTTATAGTAGAAAATGTACTGTTAACTTAACGTGCACAACTCGTTGTTTTCCAAAATTTGCCATAGTCTATTCTCACATATCTTCAGTGTCGACAGATACAGCAAACTGTACGGACAATTCCAAACGCCGGGATGTGTATCTCAGCATAATGATATGTTCAGCATCTCACTAAGAGTACTTTTAATGTGCTTTTCTTTCTTTGTGTAAGTATATTTTTTATTTAGCGTATGGCTAATACAGACATATCATGAAATTACATATACATATGTACATATCGACACACAAGAAACTTAAGTTTGTCTTTACAACTGAATATCCGGTCCTTCAATCCAGCGCACTGCATCTGGAGTTGCTAGCAGGAAGTCCTCTTTGGCGCCGTGATAGGCTCGAATCCTGCATTCACTGACAATGTGGTGAACAGTCTGGTATGGAGCCCCGTAGTCACAAGCAGGATCAGGCAGCTTCTTCCACTTAAAGAGAGCATCCCTGCATCGCCCATGGCTGGTACGGATTCTGTTGAGAGTAGACCACGTCTTGCGTGGTAAGTCGAATCCACTTGGAAGTTTAGCACCTGAGAAGATGTTATGCAGGTGCACATCTGTCACTGCTTCCCACCGACCTTTCCATTCTCCAAGAGGTTTGAAATTCTTAGCAACCATGTCAGCGGCATCGCACAGAGTTGGATGACTTGATTTCAGTCTCTTGCGATTTACAAGTGGCAGGTCGCTATGCACGAGTAGGTTAGAATTCCTGGAGATCTTGTGGAATTCTCTCATAAGGGCAGTACATCTGCGTAGATCAGGAGGCATTATACCGCTTAACAGTGGAAGCCAATAAACTGGAGTAGATCTGATTGTGCCAGATATTATGCGCATTGTCGTATTCAGCTGGGTATCAACAAGCCTTGTATGATGACTATTCATCCAAACAGGTGCACAATACTCAGCACTTGAGTATACCAAGCCCAGAGCTGAAGTTCGCAGGGTGGTTGCTGAAGATCCCCAGGTAGTTCCGCATAGCTTATGGAGGATGTTGTTTCGAGTCCTCAGCTTTTGAGCTAAGTTAAGAAGGTGTTGTTTGAAGCATAGTGTACGATCCAGGATGACACCAAGATATCTTGGGTTCCAGTTGTGATGAAGAATTCTGCCTCTGAAACTTACCTCCAGTTTTACGTTCGCCAACTGGTTATTTAGATGGAAGCAACACACTTCTGTTTTACTCACACTGGGTTGGAGTCTCCAGATTTTGAAGTAATTGTCTAATGCAGACAGGTCATTGGCTAAAATCTCTTCTGTTGTCTTCATTTCCTGGTGTTTGACGGCTAGAGCCAGGTCATCGGCATAGCAGTATTTTCTGGACGAAGTGTCAGGTAGACCAGATAGATATAGGTTGAACAGTAAGGGTGAGAGAACTGATCCTTGAGGCAATCCGTTGTTCAGCTTCCTCTCCTTACTTATGTTGCTTCCAGTGATTACCTGGAACTTCCGATCACTTAGCATGCTGTTAATCAGTCGAGCCATTGTTCTGCAGGGTATGATGCGGAGAAATTTGTAGATAAGGCCTTCCCTCCACACAGTGTCGAAGGCGGCAGTTAGATTAACAAATGCCACAGATGTTTTCTGCTTTATTTGGTATCCTGACTCTATGAAGGATGTGAGAGTCAATACTTGGTCATAGCAGCTACGCCCTGGTCTGAAGCCTGCCTGATCAACTGGAACGTTCTCTAAGATAGCGCTACTTATTCTGTTATATATTAGCCTTTCAAAAAGCTTGTAGCAGCAGCTGAGTAGGGAAATGGGGCGATAGTTTTCTACCCTGTTGCTGGGTTTGCCAGGTTTCAGAACAGATATTATCTTCACCTTTTTAAACTCAGATGGAAGTTGACCAGTCAGCAGGATGTCAGTGAAGAATTCTGCCAGCCATTTCTTAGCTTTTCCTCCCATATGGATCAGGAATTGTGGGTGGATAGCATCGAATCCAGGTGCCTTAAGAGGTTTGAGGTCCTTCAGTCCAGAGTCAATGTCTGAAACTGTGAAGGGATGGGTATACTCAGATGAGGGAGATGCCTTCTTTTTAAGGTCACGAAGCTGTCGTCTGATATGTCTTGTATGTTCCTTGTCAGGAGGTATTCTTGAGGTGGTAATGATGTGGGAAGCAATTTGGTCTGGTGTTACTTCGGAAATTTTTCTGCATGCTGGTGCACTTCCTCCCAGTTTTCTCAGAAGACTCCATGCTTTCCTGCTCGAGTGGGTAAAGTCCATAGTTTTGACTGTTTCTGCCCATTTCTGCCTCCGAGACATGTCCAAGCTGGACAATAGTTCCGTAGCTATCTCTGGGTCACCACTTTGCTGGAAGTATTGGTACAGTGTTTCACTTTCCTCATTCCATCCTGGAACATATTCTTTTCGGTATCCTCTTGGCATACACTTTTTAGCTGTTGCTGTTACTGCACCAATGAAGCGTTGATAGTTATTATGTGATGGAGGTATCCATCGAATGGTCTTATTCAGTTCCGTTGAAAACTTCATCCAGTCGGCTTTCTGGAAATTGCATCGAGCATGCGGAGTTGATCGTATGACAGGAACAGTGCAGCCAATTTGTATTATTACAGGTCTGTGTTGGCTGTGAGGAAAGGCATCTATCACTTTCCTTGTGGTGTTGATGGGAAAGCCAGTTTCGTTGCAGCTAACAAAGCATAAGTCAGGATTTGAATCCTTGTCCCAAGCAGCTGACCTGAAAGTGCCTTCATCTTTGGCATCAAACACTAGATGAAGATTATTCTCTTCGATCCATTCTGCAAGCATGCTCCCATTTTCATCATTTTGAGAGTACTTCCAAAGTTCATGGTGACTACTGAAGTCTCCTATGTAAATTGCAGGATGTTCTGCTGTGTGTAGGACAAAATCGGGCCATGTTGTTTTGGGTGGTTTGTAAACATTTGTAATAGTAATGCCGTGCAATTGTATGACAACTGTATGTATATCTGCCTCCACACTTACAGAAATCAGCGAAGCTTCGTTTATGTTGTTACGGACATACGTAGCAATTCCATACACCTCGTGGTAAGTTACACCAAGTGCAGAATATCCAGGAATTCGACCTCGGGTTCGGAATATTTCTTCGCTGGAAACACGAGTGTCTTGAATGGCGACGACATCGATATTGTTGTCCGGCAAAAATTTTGACAGGTAGTCACACTTTGCCCTGCTAATGCTTTCGATATTCGGTTGAAGGAGTCTGATAGTTGGTCCAATGTTTCTTGTTAATGAGCTCTGAAAAGAACTGTTTCTGCTATTTAGTTGATATGTCATTGCCAGGAGATCCTATGGATAGTCTGGCTGCCTGTAATCACTGTTGCTCAATTAGCACCAGCCAGGAGGCACGTGTAGGGTATTTTAAGGTTAAACCTACGGACGTGAGCAACGCTACCTAACTGTGTAAGTATAACTTGCATAATACTGTCCGTATTACGATAAAGTAAAACCTTGTCTCCATAGTAAGCATATGGAGTGGAACAATGTCGTCTGAGTGATTTTATTTTCTTACATTTTCCAAATATTTTGATAATATGCACGTTTTACTAGCAAGCACAACACCCATAGATTGTATTTCCCTCCACTAATATTTCCAACTGTTAAATGTTTAGCAAGTGAATGATTTCCAATGATTGGTTTCGGTTCCTCCATATCTAAGAGGCAAGTTTTGTCAAAGCGATTTGAGAATTTAGGTGGTTTACTTATTACGACTAATGAAATCAATAAGTTACATTTCGGTACCACACCATTCGGCGGACAATGCTGGTGCATTAGTATCCTGAATCACTATATTCGCTAGACACATTTCTTGTAATACAATATCAAAGTAATGTTGCTCATTCATATATTGAATCAAAAGTAGAAACACAAAAATATATACAAAAACTGATAAAACAAGGCATTCAGTGAAATAACTATCTCGTGCTAACGTTCCACATCAGAACATTGTTCTAGCAGATGCGAAACCAGTTCCCATATGACGTGCCTACTCGCTGAATCGGATGCACATAGCACCCACGTTACGTCATTGCGCACGCAACAAATGAAGACAGTTGACGATCGGTAAATTCATTTCCGGGGAAACGATCCCTGTCAGTTGGCTCAAGATTGCCGATGCGATGCCTTGCGAGCCGAGTGCTCTTGTGCGAACGATGGTAAGCCTAATTTCCATTTCGGCTCAGACTTACGAGTGTAAAAGCTACATATGTCCTGTACGTCGTGTTATGCGAGTACGACATTTGATATTGTAACGAATGACATTACAACTTAAGCAGTTGCCCAGCATGTAGCAGATCGAGATACGATGCGGCGAACGTTTTTTGGTTACCGTCCAGCGATATTACACTTTTTCCAGCGACACAAAGCGATTCGTCACCTTTATTTATCTTTTTATTCCTTCGCCATTAGTTGCATGTGATTCTTGTTGTACTGCATTTACGGGAGTTTGTGGCGTCTAAACAGAATTTGATATTGCATCTTATGAAGCGAAGTAAAAACGCTGATAGCAAGTTAATGAGAATTACGAATTTTCTATTATTTCTGATACGTTGACGTTACTTTGTTTTTAGATAGATGTAAGCCCTCGTAAAGACCTTTAGTGTTAGAATCGTTGCATTCGATATGAATTGGCAACACATGTAGGGAAGTCTTATGTGAGTAATTGTATCTTTATGAATGTAGAGGCGTGTAGATAAATACAAGTGAACATAAATGTATTCACGTAGACACACGAATTGCGCACCCATATTGTATGCCTCCCACTTTTAGGTCTACCTGTTACCTGTGTATCCACGTTCGCATCTCTATTTCTTACGTTTCCGACTATATTTGTTTCAATTAATGTGTTTTTTTCATTTTATAGCGTTCCGGTAAACGTGTTTGATAAAATTATAATTTTTTGATTCACGTTACAATGGTCTGTACACAGGTATGGCCGTTGCTGGCTTGTCAATTACAAATTTACTATCTCCGAACTATGCACGTAATCAGCATGAACCTGTGAGTATCGGCTTTAAAATTGTTTCATCAGCATTTGTGTGAATAATATTCTGCTTTTCTGTGTGCATTCGCATTATAAATAGTGCTTTAGGAGAATATCACTATACCTGTAGTTCGTTTTACGGATTTACACACGTTGCTAAAATTTTCTTATAGATTACATATTTCAATGAATCTCACATATTATTTTTTTGTTTTGTAGACAGGAGGTGGTCCGGAGGACTGTCGCTGTGTACCACTGGTACACAGTTACTCCAGGGATGAGCTGGAGGCAGTTCTTAACTTAATTCAAGGCTCCTGTGGTGGTAAGTATCCTGTGGAAGAAGAAGAGAATCCCTGGGACGGCGACTGGCCAGGTTTGCCGGAATATTACTGTAAGTACCCACACCTCGTCTAGAGGTCAATTCCATTGGTACTAAATGATTCAAGACGGTAGTACATTATCTGAGATTTTGTGCAGCATGAAGATTCTAGAATTTTTTTGTTTCATTGTAAACAGTATACTTAAATTGTGATGTATTCATAGACACATTTGTGGTGTGGAAGCGACTGATTCCTTTATGTAATTGAGGAATATTTGCGGAAGGATATTAACTACACACTAGCTTGAGAATAGTGAAGGAGGGAGAATAATCAGTTTGGGAATACGCACCGAGAAGACGTTGTTTCTAATTTTGGTGTTCCTCAACACTTTATTTCTCTGTCTCCATTCTCATCGTAGTACGAAGACAACTATTCTCTCATTTCTTGGGTTATGTAGTACGTACGTTGTTTAATGTGACTTAAATGCTTAGAACAGAAATGGTAGCAGTTGATACATGGTCGTCAGGCCATTGATTTGCATAGTGATATCAGACAACTACGAAACAATCTCATTCTTACGTGATAATGCAATTCTGTGAGACTACTGAGATGAAAAATTATTTGAACACTCTGACAGCATTAATCCGGTTAGGTATATCGCATATATCTCTACATAGAGAAACGAATTTGCCTTATATCGGTGTAAATTTTGTTCTTGTGTTTTGAGGAAGAAATAGTAAATGTGATGCGCTCTTGGCGAAAGCGTAAGTAAGAATGATATATAACCAGGAAGAAAAGAGAATCGTTTAATATATTGTGCAAACGACTCTGCGAAGTAGCATTGTAGAGGACAAAGCGAGACAGGGGAGAGCTCATCCGTTTAAAAGAAAGGTGTCTCATGTATGTAATTCGTATGTAGTCATGATACCAGACCATTAGGTTGCGTACGAAAGTAGATCCCTGAAACTCAGAATGTTGGAAGCCCAGTTAACAGCGATAAATCACATGTGATTTATAAACAGTATAATGGCCAATTCTTCATCTGTCACGTTTATTCTTCCTCAGGTGGGGGTTTCGAGCAGCCGCCGCCACAGGAGGGAGCAGAGGACATTGTGCCCAGAGAACGCCGGCTGCTGGAGGTGCTGCCAGAGGAGGAGGAGCAAGAAGAAGATGCAGAGAAAGGTAAGGAGTCGGACGAGGTAAGACATGGTTCAGGTCTTGTGCGGTGGCAAGCACTGGAAAACCTGGCAATTAACGAATGCGACACTGAAGAAGAAATTGATGACGTAACATGTGGTTCAGGTGTCGTTCGCTGGCTGCTGAAATTCTTTTGTGTTCGACTCTCATAGAGGTGCTCCAGCACCTTTCGCACAGTTTAGTGCCATCCTAGGAATAATGTAATGCAACCCTTGTGTTAAATTATCTGTGTGCACCATTGTCAGTTTAAATGAAGCCTAAGTAGCTTTCCTGTTGCATAACAGTAAAGACAGCCAGAGGATAACATCTTACTCCCATTGTTAATAAGTGAAATGTGATTAAAAGCATTTAGTGAAAATTAACGTTAGTAATTAGTGTTTACCCGCCCGGATAGCCGAGAATGCTAAAGCATCAGCTTCCGGGACACGGGGAGGCGAGCCAGCCTCTGATTAAATCTTGGCTTAATGGTGAGAGCTGGTGAGCTGGCCAGCCTGGATGTGGTTTTTAGGCGGTTTTCCACATCCAGCTAAGTGAATACCGGGCTGGTACCCACGTCCCGCCTCATTTAGATGCTACGCAAACATTCTGAAAATGTCTTCGCACTTCAACATATCTACACTAGACACAGACAGATTGGGTACACAGTGTACACTCAAATTGAGTAATGACTGCAAGAAGGGAATCCTGCAGACAAATTAATGTCATTAGCACTGACAAAGATAATATAACAATGTTCACCCCTTAGCTAACAGTGAATGGATAACAGGAAAAACTCGTAGCATATTTATTCTGTCAAACATGCACCTTATAGTCGGTGATACCATGAGAGAGCTTACCCCACACAGTATTTGCGGCTCCTCTTTTGATAATTACAATGCATGTATTTCAGTTATTTAATTGATTCGGTTTGGTTTATCATTAGAGTGATGATATAAATGAAGGAAAACATAGTAGTAAAAGAAATGGTTACTGATTTTAACGTTTCACTATCGTGGTGCATAGAATTGAATTTTAAGATAATCAGACAAATCACAACGACAAGCATAATTTCAGAATCAGTTCGTTTAATACACGTATAAGCCATCAGTTTAAAAGACAGAGAGTCAGATCGAACCCAAGTAGCATGAAATGTGCATTATTATACAGACTTTTAGAAGTCAAGTAAGCGCAGTTTGCTGTTGTTGTTGTTGTCGTGTTTAGTCTGAAAAGTGGTGTAATGCAGCTCTCCATATTGTTCTATTATATGCAAGCCTCCCCATCCCCGAAATATTACTGTCACCTAGTTCCATTTGAACATCCTTGCTGTATTCAGATATTGGTCTCTCTCTACAATTTTACCCCCCACACATCTCTCTATCTCTATTACTAACGTGTTGATCACATCCTGTCTTAAAATGTGTCCGCATGCTTCTTTATTGGAGTTTTACTGTAGCACCACATATAAAAACTTTCTATTCTCATCTTGTTTGAACTACTTTTCGTGCATGTTTCACTTCTGTATAAATCTAAACTCCAGGCAAACAGATTCACAGCAGATTTTCTAATAGTTAAATCTAGATTACATGTGAACATTCTTTTCTATTTCGGAACTGCGTTTCGTGCTATCGGTAGTCTCAGTACTCCAGCCATAATCAGTTATTTAGCTTCCCAAATAGCAAATCACATCTTTTTCCCTTGAGTGTCTCATTGGCTCTTCTTATTGCATCAGTCTCACATGATTTGAAGCAACAACGGCCCACCATCCCTATTCAAAACTTATTCTTGTCAAACCTCTTTCCAACACGCAATTCATTCCATAGAGTGCTCTTCTATGCCGGTAACTCTGTCTGACAGAATTAAAATACCATCTGCAAAACTATTTCTTCTCACTGAACGAAAATTCCTTTTCCAATTTTCTCCTAGATATCCTTTATTGGCTACTCAGCATAGAGAATTATTATTGTATGGGGATATGCTACAAAACTGCCTGATTTCGTATTCAGTCACTACTTCGCTTTCATGCCCTTCGACTCCAGGCTAGTTTCTGTACAATTTGTTTATTGGTTCTAGTTTCATATTTTCTCGTTTGGCCAGTTATATTTTATATTTTGTGCATCATGTACGGTTTTGTACTCAGTTTGTCTTTCAGTCTGTTTAATTATATTGTCAATTGATTACTTCGAGTCCTTAGGCTACTCACTCGTCTTTTGTTGCATTCTTTGCACCTTTTTCATTCAATCGTTATCTGACGCTCTTCTTGAACCCGTTAACAACCTCCGCTTTTTTGAACTGATTCAGGTACTTCTAAACATGATACGTTACATTCTTACCAACATTGCATATTGCTTTATTAGAAAGTAAATTAGAATCAGTTTCGAATACGCGACAGTAACTTAACAAAATATTCATCTACTATACTTTCTTCTTTTTCTTTACACTGAGTGGTATCTCCATATTCCTAAAAATTATTCGTTTCCAGCAGTTAGGAAGCCCTTTGTATTACCCAAAATCAAGATTTTTATATACATATTCATATAAATATTTGTCATTTATTTCATACGATTCACCAATGTACAAATATCTCTCAAAGAAAGTATTAATAATATGCAATTAAGTCAAATAGAATTTCTTATTTTATTTAGTCACAAGATACATATTGGCTCCTGTTATTCCATTATCTGGGTGGACGTCACTTAACACATTATTTACGGTGGCCCTTGAGCGAAGTCACGCAAATTGTATGTTTCTCTTGTGAGAATAGTAGCTGTTAAACTCCAAAATTTGTGGATCGAACAACTGAAAATAGAATAATAAACAGTGAAACACTTACAAAATGATCCAGGATAACGTTTTAAATTCTTCAATGTCAGGAATTTCCATTAAATGATGTCGCAACTGCAAAACACATTGCTCAAATCGCTCTCTTGTTTGTACACTTTAACCCACTTCACAAATATAATATAATGCAAGACGAACGAATATGAAGCGTCTTCCTATACTTTAGCGTTATAAAATAATTTCACACATGTAAAGAACGAAATCTTTTATAGTTCTTAAAAATTATTTAAATATTAATGTTTAACGACATCTTTTAATGGAAAAGGACATATGATCTCATAATCTGCTTAATTTTTATGGGAGAGATTATCAGCAGAAAGGGGTCCAGCCATGTGCAGTAGTATATCAGACTTACCACCGAATTTTGCACAATTATAAAATATTGCCATGGTCATTGGCTACACAGAAAGCAGAAAGATTATACACACAAAAGCACGAAAATAAAGCATCACTTACCTAGGCCCAATTTCGCAATTAATTGCTCAACTATTTTTTAAAACTAACGTTTCCTTTCTGCACTGTGAATGAGTTACGATACCTTCTAGTACACAGAATAAACGAAATTCCCTAAAATTCAGCAACAGTGTGGTATATAAATTATCAGTCAGCAGTTTACTAGCCTCTCAGGCAGGAGATTCAAAACCTGTGTCAAAGCACACAAGACTGCCTTCATACCGAAAAACGTCTTTGCATTTACCGAATATACCTCGGAAAGACCGACTGCGTTTCAAATCTCTTGCCTATATGTTAGTGGTTATATACCTGCATGGGTGCCCCGCTACACTCCATATGCGCTCAAATAGAAAAGATATCAGACGGTCTTTCTGATCACCCTTTAAATGAAACAACCCTTTGGGAGTGTCAATAGAAGTTTTCTTGTTCCATGTTGTTTATAATATTATCCCCCAACTGTGTTACAACCATTGTTTACCAGTGTTTAGAGCTACTGGAGTTTTCCAAGCATGTCGATGTTTGAGTTTTCTCAGAGGAGTTTTCAAGATTCTGATTCACATATATATGGTGAGGTGTTGAGTTTCTGCAATCAACTGACTGTTATTTCTTCTTTTTTTTTTTTGAGAAGTATATGAGCGCATAGCGTATAAATTGCCGACGACTACAGAAATGCGTCGCCTACGATCTCTGGCCTTACGAGTACCGCGCGGAGTCCTGTTACCGCGGATAAACAACGAAAATCCGCCGATTTAACATACATTCGTTGTTAGAGGTCTCTGGTCAGATCAGAACGACGTGGCCCGCACTTTAGTAGAAAAGTACTAGTCTGAGATAGAGGGTTGGATCCGTCAACAATCTACGCAAAGCTTGCCTAGCGTTGTGGCTCTTCACTGATATTTCCTCTCGTGTGTGTAAGGTATTGTACGGCATACGGACCAAACTTATCACACCATAAAAAAGACAAAAACCAATTTGGTAACATTACACAATCATCTGCTCGAGCAAATAGCAATTCACTTGCATAAAATCACGAAGGTTGAATCAATTGGCAGCTTCTGCTACTCATGGTTATTTAAGAAATTTTAAAAACTTGTTTTAAATTACTACTTTACGTCTGTCATTAATGTACTTTTCTGCACCAGTAATATGATGCATGGAACGAGTCCGATATCTGTTGTTAACGGCCTGCAGCAGTAGCATAGGACTGAATCATTTACATATTCGTACAATGACTAGTAGCGTACGGAAACAGGTGGGAAGATGATGGTTGCACGGCAACGACAATAAAATACGACGTACGACAATAAAATAATGGCTTAAGCTGAGTGAAGGGACTCAGAGAAAAGTTACCAATAACAATAATGGATGCACAGGGCCCGAAAGCGATGTGTAAATTAATAAAACACTAAATAATCGGTGACTCAAGACGTAATTGTGCATACTTCCTGTGTACTGAGTACTGTCGCAATCTCCACCGCGAAATATAGTTCCAAGAAGAATCCTTCCCTGAATATTTACATTTTTTATGTAAAAGGAGAAGTATTTACTATCATTAAGTAATGAGATACAGGTTATAGCTATGGCATCATATGTTTGTACGAAGGTTAGTCAAGATCTAATTCCACCTACTTTCACCTTCATAAATACAGTTTGGTAAATGAAAAATTTAATCTGTCGCTATTCCTCATCGCTTCTCTTCTAAACCAGTGCCGCAGTAACTTCTCCCGTCACCAGATGTAGTCACTTTCTAAAACGATCTTCATCGATGTTCAAATTAGGCAGCGATCTGTGATAGAATTTTTGAATGCAGAAGGTGAAACTCGCATGTGTAATAATGGAAGACAGAAAATGTGTGCGGTGATTCAGCAGTGGATATCAGGAACTTTAGAAAATGAATTTATCGCTGTAACAAAAGTGAAGGGCAAACACCGTCGGCTGATGAATCGCTGAGCGGCAGACTGGTGCTTTTAAGGCGTCCACATAACATTCAGCGAGTCGACTTCGTCAGTGGTGGTCACCGGCTGACTGCATATGATTTGTTTCGCATTACCTCCCTCAGTAAATTCGGGGTGATTACGATTATTTAACAACTAGGATACTCGACTGTTTGTGCAACTTGAGTACCAAGAACGTTAGCCGATCACGATAAAGAGGCCAGAATAAGAATGGCCTCTCAACTCATGCAGCGCTTCCGCTTGGACAGAGAGGAGTTTCTTGAAAGAAACTACACAAAGAAGAAACTTTTAACCAAAACTCATTGGAGGAGGAAAAGTTCAAAACATATTACCGTATTGTGGAATTCAAAGTGTGTGATTATGGTCGAATTTTGGAGCAGGGATCGTCAATCAGTACAGACCGAAACTTCGCTACCTCCTAGCACTTTAAAGCACATCTTCAGAGAATTTGCCCAATGAGAGTTATGGCGGATGTTCTACTTTTGCATGACGATCAAACTTCCAATTGTTTCGGCCCTAAAAGGAGCTCATCGTGGGATTCACCTTGAAGATGAGGACACTGTCAAAAGTTCTTGCATCAAATGCGTCGGAAGCAGGACCAAGCTTTTATCTGTGTTGAAATAAATGCCATTGTTAAAAGACGGAACAGACAGTGAGAATAGACGGCAATTATATTGAAAATACTTAAGTTAATCGTCAATGTTTGTTTTCAACCCAAGTAGTTGCATTCTTAACATCTTAAAAAAAGAAGAGTTTATTACATTTTGACTTCCCTCGTATAATACGATAAATGGTATTTCACAGATTCATATCTCGAATCGGAGTAAAGTTTGTTAGTACTCCGGTATTCTTCTTCTTTGTTACTGTCCTATTTGCTTCAATCACTCAAAAAGTTAGAAGAAGGAATGTTTACATAGCACATGAAGATCTATTGTACACTGTATTCGAATAAATTGGTACCTTACACTTCATAAGTATCTGGCATACCAGTTCCCCTCCACACCTTCCCCACCTCAGCAACTACTCCATCCATACATGCATATGATTAAGACAGCTTTTAAAATTAATAGGTCACATATGCATTTGTGAGTACTGCTTTGCCAGTGAGAGAATAGTGTGGATGTGGGCCACTCTTAAGCAGCACGATTGTTAATTTACATGTTTTCTACATTAACTATATGATGAAGTGAGATAGTTAACAAAAAATTATTACTACAGTTGACCTTCACTTTTACAACAGGTAGAATCTTGTATTTGTGTTCAACGTGGACTTCCCATCACAGGTAAGATATGGTACTTGTCTTGAGAGTGGACTTCCTATCACATGTGTAACCGAATACAAATGTTAATCTATAACATGCAAGCGTGGTTGAGACGTAACGAATTTTTCTTATATTATGCATCAGTACTTAATAAGAAAGCACAAAAATACCATTCTTTACAGTAATTTCAATAATATTAGAAATCCTACCTTTTATTTCTCTCCAAGTTAACAGCAGCCTACACACTTGATACGAACTCACGCCATTTAACAGCATTTCATAACCAGTGTAAGAACCCACTGTTCAGAATAAATCAGGACAGTCAGTTTTACGGCCTTCTAATGGTACTGATCTTATTTCGACTACACTCGAATCCCCTTGTCTTGCTTTTGTTGATGTACATCTCACATCCTCCTTTCAAGATACTGTCCATTCTTTTTGGCAAATAAAAATCACCAAACAGCCGTATATTTTAGAGAAGTTTTTATTGTATTTACACAACCACTTTGGGAATCTCATTAACGCCAATTCTACGCCACTGCATGAGTATACGTGTACGATATGTCAAGATATACAACCGTTGACATTAGAGAAAATGAGGCGTAGAAATAAAAGCGCTTAAAACCTACATAATGCAGTATGAAGCCTTAAGAAGTGTACCCATGCACAAACAGCACAACAAAGCACAGTACGTAACACCCATTGGTTAGCATCGAAACTAGTTCCTTTGAGATCATAGACTTGCAATAGATCATACCAAACATAGAAAATTTTCAAAATCAGAAGGTCAATTGAATGTATCTTGTCTACATTTTTGTAACAAATATCCATAATTCTTATAGATGAGAATCCCCCTAGTTCTTACGAGAAGCTACTCTCACTAAAGTTAAAATCTCTCGATATGTCATATGGAGTACACTATATTCTGCATGCATAATGTCTAAATATTATGAACAGGAGTGATATATCAGATGTAGTCAACACAATACCAAAAAGCGTTAACAGAGGAAAAACCCAAAGGGCGACAAAATTTCTAAGTAAATGACGGTAACAAAAGAATATGCGGGCGATACTCATAAAATACCTTGAGGGCGTAACACTATACACCAAAATGAAGATGAAAAAATGTGATATGTTGATCCTAACTGTCCGGAAAATATTAGGTAGGAACAAGTAGAGAGCCGCTACAAACATGTCAACCATAAGGGGTCTCACTTGACTATGTCATTATTGTTCACTCGTGAATACAAGATACCAACCTGTGTAATGAATGATGAAAACCAGCCAGATAGTAACTAACACATACAAAGCTGTAGCACAGAAGGTACTGAGGGAAAGGGTCAGGTTAAAAGCAGAGTGAGTGTACGATAACCAACCGAACTACAAAGCAAAAGGATACTATTTAACGTTCATACTGGCGCAAAAAGGAGGATCGTTTGTTCTATCTAACACTGAAATGTCTGGCACCAGAAGGTAATCATGACAAATATAATAAAATTGACTCTAAAAGTGCTTGGTGGTTGCTGAAAAAATCGTGTAGCTGTTTTGGGGATTTCTTACTGGTGACCTGTCAGCAATTAAAGTTTGAGATTACAAACTCTTCCCATAATACGAATGCAAGTATATACAATTGCATGGTTAACATAGGTACAAAAATTTAAAAAAGTCGAAGGTCTCAGTAGGCGAAAATGTACATACCATACGCAATTTTACGAGCACAACCGCCAGTTGTAAATACCGTACATCAAGAAATGCATGCGGTATTTCAGGTACAATAGCTTCCCACTCGCATATACAGAAACCAAATTTGCCAGAGCCAGAGTTGCAGTTAACGCGCGCTGCGGCCGATAGAGGACACCTGGGCTAACACAACGCCAGGTGGCTTCGCCGTCAGTATCATAAGGATGTTTAAAACAGTTGTATATCCAGATTACTTACAATGACAAAAGTAAATTGAAAAGGCATAAAAACATGTAAGATGATACCAAAAATACGGATGTGAAAATTACAGCATATGCAAATATACTCAAAATTGCAGCAAACGCCACTGTACATTTGTTGTTATAAAGAGTGGCCGCAAAGGGTCTTCGATTTTTACTTCCAATCGCTACTGAAAACATTATCAAAAGTATGAAAAAACAATTTCATTTTTCAGTGATGTGCTCATTAAGTAAACTTTCATGGAAGGGTCTTCTATGTATGAAAAGTTCTAGGTCATCAAGGATATCCAGTTAAACAACTATACACTCACAATGAAGACTGTAATTTGTTTTCTGTTCACGAAGCTGACGGGTGCACTGACGTAAATGAGGTCCTAGTACACTACCACAGCTAGGATAACAGTGTTCCCTATTTTGTGTCCTGAACTCGCTCCCAGTCTGTCCGATGTAAAATCTGTCACAAGCTCCACGCTCAAACTTGTAAACCGGCCATTGAAAAATGTAGTAACAGGCTGCTATATGCTATGTCGAAAGAGCTTAATCAGTCTGCTAATAGCATTGAAACTTACCACCATATTATGCTTTTTAAACTCATTACTAGTCTTCAGAGAGGTTGGGCCAACATGTGTCTTAGCAGCATATCTGACATCTTGCTTCTTTACACTGGTCTCTTTGTGAGTCTTTGACAAAAATTTTTCACCCATTTCCATAATATTATTTTCTCAAAATCCATTAGCAGTCCCTATATGTACAGTGGTGGCTATCTGCCTGTCGGTTTCCACTTGGTGAATTGCAAATTGTCTTAACCTGTGAGACACTGAACAAAGGAAACACTCCTTGTGTAATCGGGGAGGATTAAAATTCGCAGCAATAATGATATGTATTGTTGGTTGCTTTCTAAAAATCTCATATTCTGAATATTGGCCATCCTGATTACTTGTAAACGAAAAATGTTAAGCTAACCCTCAACAAAAACTCCGTAATGAAGTTAAAATTTTAGTGTAAAGAGTTGAAATTTTATTGTGGCTTGATCGAATCATCCATACACTTATTAAAAACGACTAATATATCGTCAACATAAAAATTTGGTGTTTGGCGTTCTTTGTTTGTTCCACTGTGCTATTTTCCCCCCAATTAAGTGGCATTTAAGGGACACCAAGTCATGACGTCTCATTCTTCACTTCGGATATAATATGATGCCTTCTAGATGTGTTATGAGTATCCCCTGCAAGTTGTTTGCTTACTGACGTTCACTTAATAATTGGTAGGCCGCTATGTTTTGCCTCTGGTAGCGTTTTTTGATATTGTGATAACTACGTCTGGAATACAATATTACTAGTGTTACTTAGGCTATAGGTAAGCACACTACTTTGTACTCCATATGTCATATCGCGAGTTCTTATCTTCAATGGGAATAATTGTTCCCAAGAACTAGAGTTATTCTCGTCTGTAAGTGTTGTGGATATTTTTTATAATAAAGCCAGACAAGCATTATTCCTTTGTGCTGCTGATTTACTAAACTTTTTTTTAAAATGTTTGACACGTTCGATTATAACTCTGTGATGTGAAAGTAGTTAGTTTCGATGCTTTGTTATGAGTTGTGTGCACAGAAACTCTTCTTACCGCTGCACACTGCATTTTGTAAACTTTTGAGGATTTTTACCACTGCAATTTACTTTCTGTTACGTCAACTCAACTGCTGTATACCTTGACACCTACAAAACGTATACTCGTTTTTAACATGCAGCCACTTGGAGATGGCATTATTGGGATGCCGAAACTGGTCGTGTTAACAAAATAATAATTTATAAAACGTACGGCTGTTTGAATTTTGTTTTCCATAAATATCTGACCAGCCGCTGTCCCGTATCCACGATGGATCGACAGAGGCAGTCCGTTCGTTTCAACTTCTTCTTTATGCCCTTTGTTGTTTCTGACATAACTACATTGCCATCGGCAAACCCTACAGATTTTATTTCTTCTCCCTAAACCATAAGTCCTACACAAAACTTTGCTGTGGATTTGATTACTGCTTGTTCTTTGTATACACTTAATAGGATCAAGGATATGCTACAACCCCGTCTCAGTTCCTTATCAATCACTAACTCCCTTTCACGCGCTTTGACAATTTCAACAGCCATCTGGTTTATGTAAAAGTTCTAAATAGGCTCTCACTCACTGTGTTTTACCTCTATTACATTGTAGATTCCAGTCAAAAATGTCAAAAAATTTCTGTAAGTCTACAGATGCTACAAAAAGAGGGTTGCCTTTCCTTAAACTATCTTCTAAGGTAAGCCGCAGGTTCATTATTGCCACATGTGTTAACACATTTCTTCTCGATCCAAACTGATCTATTCAAAAGTCTCTTACTGCCAGTTTTCTCATTCTTGTGTATGGAATTCGTGTTTGTTATTTGAATCCATGACTTATTAAACTCATAGTGCGTTAATATTCACATCTGTCAGCATCAGCTATCTTTGAAATTGCAATTATTAAATTTTCTTGAAGTTTGAGGATACTTCGCATGTCTGATACATCTTGCACACCAAATGGAAGAGTATGGTCTTTGTTGGCTCTCCCATTTCTACAGCAGTTCATATTGTTTTCAAGTTCATCTCCCTTACATAGACCATCCATGTACATCCGGTATTGTACCTTACACATACCTGTTATCTACATAATGATGCTAGTACCTCACTTTAGAAAAGTGAATGATAAATAATTACCGTCTTCTTACATTCGAAATGTTTTTTGTTAGGATTTATTGTTCAACACAGCAACAATTTTGTCCATAACACCGTAACATTTATGTCATCGAAATAATTAGCAGAATTAAAATTAATCGAGTTACGTGTCAGTTGAGCCTGTAGCAAGTTGGATGAAGAAAGAAGCCTGTTCAGTTTTAAAAGCTACAGAATGGTTGAAGTATGTAATCCAAAATGTACTTAGGTTTTTGGTAAATGTGACATAATATAGAAATGATAAAAATGTAATTGGAGTAGTTCGCAGTGTGTTGAAGCAGCAGAAAAGGATAAGCTTGATAGGTAAATGAAAAAAATGAGATAATAATACAGCATTGGCCTGCAATAAAGGATTGCAATCTTGCTTGTCTTCTGATATTTTTTTCAGTTTCTCCCATCCTCTTCCTTGGTGTTGACCTTGTGCTTTGCCTGATAATCTCCACCCCATCTTGAGCCCGCCTCGTCCTCATCGTCCATGCAGCACAGGATAAAGTGCTTCCTACGCAATGTGTTTATTTGGTCTATTAAATGTGGGTCCTAACCATGTCAACTTCCTGCTTCTTATCAGCAGCTCAGCTATCTTCTTGCTGCTTCTTTCCCAGAGTGTTTCGTTAGAGGTAACATTTGGTCACCTTATCTCCAGGATGTTCCACAGAAATCTGTTGTTGAATGTCTGCAGCTTAGGGATTAGCTGCTTTGTCACTTTCCATGTTTCACATTACACAGAAGCACAGATTTTACATTACTTTCAAGTTTCAGCATTTTGGTCGTCAGTGTTATTTCCTTCATTCTACAGATGGAGCGGAGAGGTATAACGTGCCTTTGGCTTTGTTGGTGATGCTGTTACTGTCCTCAGTTGCACCACAATATAGTTTTGTCATGCACTTCTGTACATAAGTAAAATATCAGTCAAAGTAGGGTCATAATGAAACCTACATTCTCAAACATATCCAGTATCACACATGAAACTAACTAAATAATAACAGAGAAGTCTGTTGTCTTGATATAAAAGTGCTGACTGCTGAGTGTATAGCGTGATCTGTGTGAAGCAGACTTAATTTACTACTGCTGGGGTAATGTCACCGTAAGCTCTGAGTACACTTCAGCGACCACCGTGCGGCGCGGCGGTGGAATGTTGTGTGTCTCAGGGAATGGGGATCTTGGCTTGGCCGCCTGGATCGCGAGGATGGAACAAACCTCTATAAGAAACCCTCAATCTTCCGGTGTGCTCCGCGCCTATGAGATGCATGGCTGTTGAGGTGGAACAGTCGCAAGCGGGCAACCTCTGGGGCACCTGCCATACCCCAGTTGTATACGGCTTACTCAGGCATGCGGGGCTCTGTCTGAGCGGACCTTTAGTTCCCTAGCTGCTCGTGGGATCGAGATGGAACCCTCGAACATTTCTTTTCCTCCCAGCGGAAAGGGTGGGCCGCTGGTAGGTTCTAACACCCAATCTAACAAGAGGGCTCGTGTAGCCAGTCCTCCTGATTCAGGTACTAGTAACAGAACGCATTCTGCTTCTCAGAACGTGTTTCTCATAATTAAAAGAAAAGATGGGAGTTTTGAAAAAGTTTCGCCATTTTATATACAGAAGGGCTTAGAGGGTATTGCTGGCATGTTAAAGTCTGTAAAGCGCCTGCGCAATGGCACCTTGCTGGTTGAAACATCTAGCTTCCAGCAAGTCCAGAACCTTCAGAAGGCACATTTTCTTGGGGAGTTTGCGATAGAGACTGACTTTCACAACACCTTGAACTACAGCAAGGGTGTTGTGACTTGCAGAGATCTCGTCGACATTCCCCAAGACGAACTGAAGTCTGAATGGTCCCGGGAAGGAATTGTGGACGTGCAACACGTTATGAAACGGGTGGATGGTGCTCTCATAAAAACTGACTCATTTATTCTTACATTTAACAGCACCAAATTGCCAGAGCATGTGAAGGCAGGTTTCCTACGTCTCAGTGTACGGCCTTATTACCCCAACCCCATGCGGTGTTTTAAATGCCAACACTTTGGCCACACTACTCTCGGCTGTAAAGGGGAAGCCACTTGTGGGAAATGTGGTAAAGCCGCTCATGAGGGAGTTGATTGCTCCTCTCCTCCCAAGTGTGTGAACTGCTCTGGGGATCACCCTGTGTGGAGTAGGGAATGCAGAGTTTTCCTTGAGGAACGGAAGATCCAGGAACTTAAAACCACTAAACGCATCCCATATGGTGAGGCAAAGAAAATCTACAAGTCCATGCAGCCGCCCACGTTCGCTGCCTCCTTTTCTTCCGTTCTGAAACAGCCTGTCTTGAAAACCGATGCCGCTACCCAAACGGAGGTTGCTACTGTCAGCACTAGCACCTGCGTTTGTCAGTGTACATGTGCTGCTGCCATTCCTGTGAAGCCTGCTGCTTCCTCCCGGCCTTCTGACCAGGCTGTGGTAGCTGACATCATGGAACTTCCTGCCCCTTCCCGGGTCCAGTCTTGTGTACTGCCTAGTGCTGTTCCACCCCCTACTGCTTCTGAGGTTTTGGCTCCAATGCCACCTCAGGCCAGAAAATCGAAGCCAAAGACAAAGGTGAAGACTCGCCCACTAAAGGAGACTGAAGTTCTACGGTCTGCTGATGTGGATGTCATTCTCTCTGACGTCTCTCTCGACTCCTCTTCTGAGGCGATGGAGGTTGATGTCAGACTGGGGCAATCATCTCGCCCCAAAACTGAGCCTCCACCTGTTGTGGGCTCTCCTCCCCGACAGAAAGTGCGACTGAAGGTACTCCCGCCCTGATAGATGGCTCCCATTATTCAGTGGAACATGAATGGATTCCGGGCACATGTGGAGGAACTGCACCTCCTAGCACAGCAACGCCCCCTGTGCTTGTGTTTACAGGAAACACATCTCAAACAATCTGATGCTCCTGTACTCAGGGGCTATAGGTTGTATCGCAAAGATGACCTGACTGGAGACAGGGCCAAAGGCGGAGTCGCCGTGTTTGTTGATAATGACCACCACTCCTCTGCTCTCCCCCTGGATACTGACCTGCAAGCAGTTGCAGTTGCAATTTATTCCGGTCGGAGGCTTACCGTTTGCTCCCTTTATTTACCCCCTCTGGATGCAGTGAACTTAGAGGCTCTCACAAACCTTATCGACCAACTCCCCCGCCCATTTCTCCTCCTGGGAGACTTCAATGCCCATCATGTCCTGTGGGGCTCCACTTCTCTTTGCGCTCGAGGTCGAATTTTGGAGAGCCTCCTAACATTTCAAGTGTTGTGCATCCTCAACACAGGTACTACGACTCATTTCTCTACTGCTACAGGGTCATTCTCAGCCATTGACCTATCTTTCTGCTCTCCAACCCTCACCGACTCTGTTCACTGGGAGGTCATTGACGACCTACATTCCAGCGATCACTTCCCTATCCGCATTCATCTCCTGGATGGTGTATTGCTGGAGCAGCGGCCACCATCGTGGATGATTGGCAGGGCTAACTGGCCACTGTTCACTCGGTTGGCTGTCTTTGACCGCCACACCAGCGTCCAGGAATGGGTGGATCACATCACGCTTGTGATCCACCATGCTGCTGACCTGTCCATACCACAGTCTTCTGGCACTCTTAAGCGGCGCCTTGTGCCTTGGTGGACAGAAGAGTGCCGTTCAGCCATCCGTGACAGGCGTGCGGCTCTTCGCCGATTTAAATGCCGCCCAACAACGGTCAATCTTACCGCCTTTCGTATCGCGAGAGCCAGGGCACGCCGTGTCATTAAAGAGAGCAAGAAAGGGTCATGGCAGGAGTTTCTGGACTCCATCAACCGTTCCACTTGTTCCACAAAGGTATGGGAAGCCATCCGGAGGATTTCCGGTAAACGCAGCCGTTTACCAATAGCTGCAGTCCTGAACCAGGGCTGCCTCCAAACGACACCCAGCGCCATAGCTCAGTCGCTGGCAGAGCATTTTGCACAAAGTACTGCCACTGCAACCCAGGATCCGGCGTTTCGTCGCTACCGTGCGACTGTCGAAAGAGCGAATTTGAACTTTCGGTCGAACGGTTCTGAGGCCTACAACTCCCCTTTCTCAATGTGGGAACTTGAGTCGGCTCTTACTGAGACTTCTGACACTGCACCAGGTTACGACCGCATCCGGTACTCCATGCTTAGACATCTTCCAGCGGCGTCAAAGGAAATCCTCCTTGAATGTTTTAACCTCATATGGCACACGGGAGTGTTCCCAACCTCGTGGAGGGAGGCAATCCTCATCCCTCTCCTCAAACCAGGAAAGGACCGCACATGTCCCAGTAGTTATCGTAGTATCGCCTTGACAAGCTGTGTCGGAAAGACCCTGGAACGGATGGTTAACCGTCGTCTGGTCTGGCTGCTAGAGACCAGACAGCTCCTTAGCCGCTTTCAGTGTGGATTCCGAAAATTTCGATCCACAGTCGACAACCTGACCCTCCTCGAGGCGGCTATTCAGCAGGCTTTCCTACGTCAGCATCACTGTATCGGTATCTTCTTTGATATCAGTAAGGCATATGATACTACTTGGAGACACTGTATTCTTGCACAACTGCATCAATGGGGCTTTCGTGGCCGCCTCCCTATTTTCATTCGGTCTTTCCTGTCTCAGCGGTTTTTTCGGACCCGCGTTGGTAACACACTGTCTGATCGCTTTGAGCAAGAGAACGGTGTCCCCCAGGGCAGTGTTTTAAGCGTTACCCTCTTTGCCATGGCAATCAACAGTATAACGTCTACAGTGCGGAGTCCAGTACAGTGCTCCTTGTTTGTGGACGACTTTGCTGTTTTCTGTTCCTCCTCTAGTGTTGCATCCGCGAGCCGTCAATTGCAACTAACGATGCGGCGGTTAGAGGAGTGGGCTGCAAAGACGGGTTTTAGGTTTTCTGCCGATAAGTGTGTTTGTGTTCATTTTAATCGTTCTCGTCGTCTTTTTACGTTGCCTGCCTTGCATATGGGGGATACTGTCCTACAGTTTGGAGACACAGTGCGGTTTCTAGGCCTAATTTTTGACTCCAGGTTGTCCTGGTTGCCACACCTACGTGACTTGAAAGCCAGAACGCTGAAGGCACTGAACATCCTCAAGTGCCTCAGCCACAGGTCTTGGGGAGCGGACAGGGCGCGTCTCCTTCAGTTTTATCGCGCTTTCGTGCGCTCACGGCTGGACTATGGCTGCACAGTATATGGGTCAGCGAGGCCGTCTTATTTGCGGATCCTTGACGCTGTTCACCATGCTGGGATTCGACTGGCTACGGGTGCTTATCGGACCAGTCCCGTACCCAGCCTCTGTGCTGAGGCTGGCGAACCGCCACTTGCCATCCGGCGGCAGCTCCTGCTGGTGCGCCAAGCTGGTAAGTTTCTTGCAGCTCCCAGCTCGCCTGCTCACCATCTTGTTGCCCATCCACCTCTGGATCGCCTTTTTTCCCGCCGTCCCCGGGCTACGTTGCCGTTTGGGATCAGAGTGCACAGTGTGCTTGAGTCCCTCGGTGTGGAGTCGGTACAACCCCAAATCCTGGGTTTTAACCGCCTGCCACCCTGGTTACTGAAGATGCCACGTGTGATTTTAGATTTATTGCAGTACAAGAGAGATTGCACTCCTGCCACCGTTTTTAATGCAGCATTTTCTGCTATTTTATCTGAGCACCACGACTATGTAGCTGTTTTTACGGATGGGTCGAAACAAGGGGATTCCGTGGGTTGCTCAGTTGTTTTTCCGGATCGTGTCCTCAAGGTCCGACTGCCTCAGACTTTTACTGTCTTTGATGCAGAATTGTCTGCGATCTTGCGGGCACTGGAGCCGATGAGACTTTCCTCCTCTCTTAAATTTCTTGTCTGTTCCGATTCACTCAGTGCCCTTCAATCCTTGCACCGTTTGTATCCGGCGGATAAAGTAGTCCAGACCATCCAGGATGCCCTCCTCCGACTACAGCGACTAGGGAAGGTTGTAGCTTTCTGCTGGGTTCCGGGGCATGTCGGCATTGCTGGGAATGAACGGGCAGATCTCGCAGCCAAGGAGGCGTGTCTTGATCCACACGTATCTCAGTGTGCTATCCCGTTGCACGCACTCACCTCGCTGTTGCGCTCCAGAGTCATGTGTCGGTGGGAGGATGAGTGGCTGGAAGTGACTGACAATAAGCTCCGTCTAGTCAAGCCCACAACGCGTGTGTGGTGTACTTCCTTTCAGCCCCATCGACGGGACGAGGTTCTCCTCACTCGGCTTCGAATAGGCCACAGCCCTATGACGCATGGCTTCCTGCTCCGGCGAGAGGACCCTCCAATGTGTGGTGCTTGCGGCGTCCAGGTCACTGTGAGCCACATTTTACTGGATTGTGTTTTATTTTCTGACCAGCGGGCCTCGGCTGATTTGCCAGCGGACCTGCCAACTCTTTTAGGCAACACTCGGACGACTGTGGTTAAAGTTTTAAAGTTCTGTGCCTTGTCAAATGTTTTTACAATGATTTTAGGGAGCGGATTTTAATTTGCTCACTGTGTGCCAAGCTCGCCCATCTTTTCTGTAAGTGGCCAGCCAATGACACATTCCTGTGTCATTCTTGTTGCTATGTTTTCCCTTCCCTTCGGTTATACTTTCTTATGTAGTAATTTCCCTCTTTTCCTGTTTTCTTTGAATGTGTTTTTCAGTTTTATTAGGTCTCTCCACATTCGTTCCTTTTAATGTGTGTCAAGGCGCTGATGACCTCGATCTTGAGCGCCCATAAACCCCAACACACACACACACACACACTAAATAATAACAAATTTAACAACCAGCCGTGTACCTTGCTGGAAACCAATGGAAAAAATCAACCTCTCACATGTTGAGAAAACAATTAACATCTGGAAAAAATTCTTCCACAACAGTCTATCAATTCACTAACTTTTAGGAAATGACACAGGCATAATCTAAGCTTCACAATATCCAGTAACACGGAGAAAATCCATATGTACAATTACTTAAAGTATTATCAAGAAATGACCAAACATGGTACTCTTGCCTCTCCACACTCTTCTCAAAGATATTGATATAAAAATTTCTCCTGCAGCACCTTTTGTGCTCAGTTCCACTTTAAATTCTGATACTTCAATAATGATGAACTTCTGTAAATTTCACGTAAATATTTGGTCTGGTATTGAGTTCCACAGCTTATCCACATTTCCAGATAATTCGTTTGATATATCTGATATGCTCCCAAATTTGTTTGACAACTCGTCGTCACCGGTTCACCGTGACGCACAAAAAATTTTATGAGTTTAAACAATGATCGCTGCAACATCAGAACGACTTGGTTTGCCACCCGCAATTCACAAAGGAAAAAAAGTTCATAGATGCTAAATCAGCTGATAGATGACAGTGTAGTGGGTGGTAGGATCACTCACAGGAGAATTGCTGTAGCAGCGATGGGCTAGAACCCCACTCAGAGACGGAATAAACATAGTTGGTGTACCCAGACAAGTCTCGGGAACAGAACGTGTAACTGGGGTACGACATGGGTGAGAAACAGGAGCAAGAGACAACGGTTTTATAAACCTGGGAAAGCTTCAACCTAGGACGTTAGGGAATCTATTTTAAGGAAGTCGAATCAGCTAAATATTTGAAACAAAAGGAAATACATTTTCAGAAATTACAGAAACACATAAGAAAACATCTGTAGACGGCTATACTATGATCTACAGCTGTGTAAAGCAGGAACATAAAGAAGGTAAAGGTGTTGCTTCTGCATCGCAAGAAAATTGTAAGCTAAAACCCTAGACTATGAAATGCAAAATTACGCACTGTATTATTAGTGACTGAAGGTACAAGAACAATACCAAGAATAATTGCAGCTAATGCTCAAGATGAAAGAAATATTGACTACTGGAAACCCTGTTGCAACCTATTACAGATTATTGCATAACGAGATTTTCAATCTGCAGCGGAGTGTGCGCTGATATGAAACTTCCTGGCAGATTAAAACTGTGTGCCGGACCGAGACTCGAACTCGGGATCTTTGCTTTTCGTGGGCAGGTGCTATACCAACTGAGGTACCCAAGCACGACTCACGCCCCCTCTTCATAGCTATACTTCTGCCAGCCCCTCGTTTCCTACCTTCCAAACTTTACAGAAGCTCTCCTGCGAACCTTGCAGAAATAGCACTCCTGAAAGAAAGGATACTGCGGAGAGATGGCTTAGTCACAGCCTACGGGATGTTTCCAGAATGAGATTTTCACTCTGCAGCGGAGTGTGCGCTGATATGAAACTTCCTGGCAAAGGTCCCGAGTTCGAGTGTCGGTCCGGCACACAGTTTTAATCTGCCAGGAAGTTTCATATCAGCGCACACTCCACTGCAGAGCGAAGATCTCATTCTGGAAACATCCCGTAGGCTGTGACTAAGCCATCTCTCCGCAGTATCCTTTCTTTCAGGAGTGCTATTTCTGCAAGGTTCGCAGGAGAGCTTCTGTAAAGTTTGGAAGGTAAGAAACGAGGGGCTGGCAGAAGTATAGCTATGAAGAGGGGGCGTGAGTCGTGCTTGGGTACCTCAGTTGGTATAGCACCTGCCCACGAAAAGCAAAGATCCCGAGTTCGAGTCTCGGTCCGGCACACAGTTTTAATCTGCCAGGGAGTTTTATTACAGGTGATCTTGTGCACCTTCATTAAAAATTGGATTTGCTTCACAAGAGACCAAAATTCTAGAAATGCAAACATACGAATATCAATAACAATAGGTACATCTGGTGAAACGAGTTTGATGAAAACGGAAAAATACTTAGCAATTTCGCTGTCTGATTTCAAAACTTAGTACAGTGTAAACGGTGTCTTAATTAGCTAATTTTTACCAAATAACACAAGAATAATCTAACCGTTACAATGTTCAGTAACACAGAGAAAATCCACATGTACAATTACTTAAATTAGTATCATGTAACGACCAAACATGATACTCTGGCCTCTCCACGCTGTTCTTTACCGATTTCAATATGAACATTTCTACTGCTCCACCTCTGGTCCATTGATGATCAATTCCGCTTTAAATCATGATATTTTAATGATGATGAACTTCCTGAAATTTGACGTAAATATTTGGTCTGATCTTGAGTGTTCCACATTTCTAGATAATTCGTTTGATAATTCTGATATGTTCACAAATTTGTTTGACAACAAATCTTCACTGATCCACCATGAAGCACAAAAATTTGTTGTGTTCAAACAATTATCACTACAACATCAGAATGACTTGGTTTGCTAACCACAATACAGAAAAAAAGTTCATAGCTGCTAAATCCGCTGATAGATGAGAGTGTAGTGCGTGGTAGGATCACTCAAGGGAAAATTCCTGTAGCAGCGATGGGCCAGTACCCCACTCAGAGACGGAATAAACGTACTTGGAGTACCCAGACTAGTTTCGGGAACAGAACGGATAATTAGGATACGACATGGGTGAGAAACAGGAGCACGAGACATTGGGTTAGTGAACCTGGGAAAGCTTCCTTCTAGTAAATTTGGGAATTGATCTTAGGGGGCTCGAATCAGCTAAATATTTGAAACAAAACGAAACAAACTTTTCAGAAATTACAGAAAAACGTAAGAAAACATCAGGAAGTCAACTGTAAATGGATATACTACGGTCTACAGCGGTGTAAAGCAGTTAGAAAGAGAAGGTAAAAGTGTTGCCTCTACATCGTAAGAAAACAGTAAGCTAAAACACTTGACTATGAAATGGGAAAGTTTATCAGCAGAAAGAGGGTCCAGATCAAGCTTCCTGACAGATGTATCTCTGATTCATTTGGAAATTAATGTTTTCAAGGTAGTAAATAGGCTCCATAAAAACCAGTATACTAGTTGAGGTATTTTGCTGATAAATTGCTTGTACATGATTACACCTGGGAGGGGACTCGAGCGCTGCTTACACAATACAATATTTTCCACGATGGTATGAAATTAATTCTGTAGCATGAGGACGACAATAGCATAAAATTCATTGCTATTAAAATCTACAACATACAATAAAAACTGAAGACATATAACACCAATTCGCGCCAGACAAACATGGAGCATTTACGCAGCACTCCGCAAAGCACACTCACTTAAATTGGAAGAAAATAGAATTACCGCCGAATTTAGCACAATAATTAGGTACTGCCATGGTCAATTGCTACACAGAAAAAAATGCACTCTACGCACACGAATACAAATGAATGAAGCATGACTTATATAGCCAAATTTCACAAATAATTGAACAGCTATTTTTAAAAAATAACGATATCTTTCTCCACCGTGAATAAGTTAGGATATCTTCTAGTCCACATAATAAATAAAATTCTCTAAAATTGAACAAAAGTGTGGTATATAAGGTATCATGCTCCAGTTTACTGGCCCCTTATTCAGGAGATTCAAAACTTATGTCGAAGCATACAAGATTGCCTTCTTACGGAAAAACGTCGGAAAATCTGCCAATAATTGACCACATATGAGTGTATTTTAGCGACGGCTTCGGAATTTACGATGAATTCTGGGAAGCCCTGTGGCACATATCTTATTACTTCTTGAGTACAAATAGCTAGTTGTGGTTCAGAAGAACGATATTTTTTGAAACCGTGCTGACTATGTGTCAATAAATCGTTTTCATCGAGGTACTTCATAATGTTCGAATACAGTATATATTCCAAAACCCTACTGCATTTCGACCTTGGGTTAATACAACGCCATGTGGCGGAGCCGCCAGTATCATAAGGAAATTTAATATAAGATGTATATCCACATTCCTGACTGAAATCCCTGGGATAGCAGGACGGAACGGATGAGGTTATATTTGTGGTAAGGGGCCAAAATAAGTTACTGTCAGTTGCACTCAACATATGAACTTTATTTCTTAAAATGCACAATCACACAAGCAAGAATCAAACATCTCAACATTGTAACGAAAGACCTCCTTTGATTTAATTTAGATCGGCTGAACGCCACATCGAAAATCCAAGGCACAAGACCTAAGCGAGGAATTGAGGTCTAGGAGTTCCTCTGGAGGTCTCAGTTCTTTAGACATTTTCCTTTTACCTTCAATATAAACAGTCTGAAAGCCTTACCTTAAATTTTTCCCGTAGAACTCGTCTGAAGGCCTCACATTAATCCAGAACAGCGTTAGCTTAAGGCCGAGATAAAGAAGTTTAAAGTTTAATCTAAATAGGCTGAAACTCGGCGAAGGCCGCATATCAGCAAAACAATTTAACGGCTTAAGGCCTAGGAAGAAGAGCGTTCAATTTGAAAAGGCTGGAGACCTTATTTTAAAATATTTCGTGTAAACTCGGCAGAAGGCCTCTTACTAAAGAATAACAATCTTGTGACTGAAGGGCAAGACAAGGATTTTTAATTTTTAATTTAAGAGACATTAAAACTCGGCCGAAGGCCACACACCATGCAGAAAACAATTTTACGGTTTAAGGCCTAAAAGGAAGAGCTTCTAAAATCTCGTCTAAATTCGACTAAAGGCTTTATCCTAAAATGCTTCACACAACTCTCGGCTGAAGGCCACATACGAAACCCAAACAAACACACGGCTTAAAGCCCAGACAAAGCAATTTCCAATTTTTAATTTAAACTAGAAAACTCGGCTGAGGGCCACATAAAAACTAGAAAATATTTCTTACGGCTTAAGGCCTGGACACAACGTTTCAACTTTTGATTTGAAAAGGCTGATAACGCGGCTGAAAGCCACATACCAACCTGAAACCAATTTATGTCTTAGCGCCTAGACACAAGGAATTTTAAATTTTAATTTTGAAAGGCTGAAACTCGGATGAAGGCCACATACCAAACAAGAAACAATTTTTTTTTTCACGGCTTAAGATCTAAGAAGAAAAACCTGGCAATTTTAACAGGCTAAAACTTGGCTGAAGGCCACACAGCGTAGTTAAGACTAAAAAGGAAATCACTATGTAAAACACAAGGAACGGCGCTGAGAAGGTTCCAAGTATCGGCCTGGGAAGGTAACACTACCGCACGTATACGTGAGACAGGCAGCCACACAGACAACCTCTTAATCGGAAGGCAACACAACCTAGGGACGGTTCACAACCGACCTACAATCTGACCGATTTCTAATGGTCAGATACAACTGCACAATTAATGGAAAATATTGGCCGATGAAGTATAAACCAAGATACCAAAAACTTCTAACTCGGCCTCACCAAGATCAAGGCTTCAAACACCACCCAAGACAAGTTTAAAAGAATACCGAAAACACAAGTCACAGCTGTCATGTAACAATGGGAGGCTGCAGATTCTAGGCAACAAAACACATGACTGGTTATCACACGCGTCAACGGCTGGGGAAACAACAATCCACAAATAACGAACAAATCGTAACAGTCCAGTTTTAAGAACAGGTAACTAATTACTCAACTCGAGGATCCTGCTTCGGAGGAAAGCGAAAAGCCACTCACACAGCTAGCGTCGTTTCCAATTGCAACAGCGCGTGCCCGCCGCCAAATTCCGCGGCGTGGCTCCACACTGTGGAGACTACGTCGCTGCTCAGTCCTAACGAACCAACGAGGCCCAACCACATCCCAACTCTGGAAATGGTGTTCGTCCTGAGGGTCCAAGGCGTCGTCTACTGCGATTACCGGCCGAGAAATTGGCCAACGGCAGCCCATTTTCGCCCACAGTGGTCCCGGCGAATACTAACACCATTCGGACCCGACTGTTGCAGGCTGCCCACTATTGCCCGACTGATACTGACGTCAGTGATCAGAAGACCACATGTCGCCATCCGACGACAAGCCGACCGACCAAACAATGGCCTTCCGTCTGCGTCAGCCACGGTCCTGGGGCGTACTTGCACCGTGCGGACCTGCCTGCTACTGACTGCCAACTCGTCCGACAGCCGAGTAACGACGAACCCGACTCAGTCCACAAACCAAAAGCGACTGAAACTCAGAGCCGAGTGACTATCATGCGAGTGTCTGCCTTCCGACTGACTCTGTCGACTCACTGCACCGACTGACTCCACCGACTCCATCCACTGACTCACTGCTGGTCCGTGCCTGACTTCACTGCTGCTGCGGCCGGACTCAACTCGGATACACGACGACCCGGAGACGATGGCTCAGATCCATCCATGCAGAGGGAACACCGGCCCATTGACCACCCGACATCTCTGCACAAGGAAGGAACCGACCCACGTCCTGCAAGATGACCAATTGAAAGGGCCCAGAAGCGATCGGAAAACCAAATACACGACACCCGATGACAAGACCGACAGAACGACCAACCAACTGTCGTCTCCGCTCAAATGTGCTTCCGTCGGATGGTTCATGTGTGTGGCCAGCGGTCGCCAAATCCAGGCTGTGCCCGACTTCACTTCTGCTGCGTCCCGACTGAGCTGGCAACTGAACTCCAGACAGACGACGACCCGGAAATACTATCGGTCGCTACAGAGATGGTACGACAGTGCACTTATCGATAAGCGCTGCTGCTTCCACTCACGGGAGATAAGGCAGGAAGTTAGTGACGCCAGTAAATGGAATAAGAAAACGAGGCGGCAGTTCCGTATGAGAAGATGGACAAACAATAAAAGGCATGAACACGAACCGCGCACGGCACAATGACAGAACTGAAGCGAAAAGGCATAAAAACGTGTAAGACATGACAGCAAATGATACATATGTGAAAATAAATGCATATAAAAATATACTCAAAGTTTCGGCAAACGTCACTGCACATTTGGTGTTATAATCGGTGGCCGCAATGAGCTTACAAGTTGTATTTCCAACGGCAATTGAAGCCATTATCAAAAGTATTAAAAACCAATCTCCTGTTCCACTGATCTGGTCATTAAATAATCGGTCATGGAAGCGCCTTATATGTATGAAAATTTCTAGATCCTCTGAGGTATCCAAATTAACATCTCTACTTTTATAATGGAGAATCTGTAAATTGTATCCGATATCACGAAGCTGATTGATGAACTGACGGAAAAGATCTCATAGTTCACTATCACAGCCAGGATAACCGGTTCCCTATGTCGAGTTCTGAACTGCTTCCAAGTTTGTGCGATGTAAAACTTGTCACAATATACACACTTAATTTTATAGACAACCAATTGCAAAATTTATAAACCGACAGCCTTATATTTTGTCGTGGGAGCTTCCCCAGTGTGTTAATTGCATATAAAATTTTCACTTCGCTCATCTTTGACAGAGTTTTATTACCCATTTCCTTTCTATCACTTTCTCTAAATCCATTTACAATGTCTATCTTTACAATGGAGGCTTTCTCGATGCAGTTGCCACCTGGTCAGGTGCAAATAATTTTAGCCAGTGAAAAACTGAAAGAAAGAATACTTTCTTCCGTAATGAATGATGATCGGAATTCGCAGCAATAATGACAATTTTGCTGTCGGCTTACGAGAAACCTCGTATTCTGAACACCGGCCATTCTCACTTACCTGTAAATAAAATAAGTTAAGAGAGCCCTCAACATGAAAGTCCATAGTGAAATGAAAGTTGTGGTATAAAGAGTTAAAAATTTCTTGTAGTCTGAGTGCCTCGTTCTTATTTCTCCTATACAAAGAATATATCGTCAACAAAATAGTGTGGTGTTTTGGGTCCCTTGTTTGTCCCACCGCCAATTAATTGATGTTTAAGACACAGTAAGTCATATCGTTTCGGTTTTTACTTGGGATACAGTATTATGCACTCTGACTATTTTATGAGTATCCCGTGCAGGTTCTTCACTTACCATCACTTACATAGTAATTTGTCGGCCGGTTTTTTGCCCCTGGTAGAGATTTTTGATACTGCCGTAAATGCATCTCATATATCACTAGTGTTACTTAATCAATAGGTATTCACAATGTTGATATGCCGTATCGCGTGTTTTTAATTTGAGTGCGGATACTGATTCCTAAGAACCAGAGTGATTCTCATCTGTAAGGGTTGTGGATATATTTTTAAAAAAGCTAGACAACCATTAGTCCTTTTTGAATCAGGTTTTGTACACTTTCTAATTTATGTTTTTGAAATGTTTGACATGTTCTATTATAACTCTGTGATGTCAAAGCAGTTAGTTTCGTTGCTAATCAGCACGTGTACTTATTCTACTTTGTTGTGCGTTGTGTGCACAGATACACTTCTTAACACCGCTTAATGCATTTTGTAGGTTTTTGAGAATTTATCTCACTACGTTTCACTTTCTAGAATATCAATTTCAGTATACTATACTTATACTAGTTGTTTTTAACACGCAGCCGCCTGGAGGTGGAGTTAATGGATTGCCGAAACTGGTCTCGTAATTAAAATAACCATTTCTAAAAACGTATGGGTGTTTAGTGATTAGTTTTTCATAAATAAATGACCAGCCGCCGTCCCGCATTCACGATGGATCAACGGAAACAACCTTCAGCTTCTCCTGTAGGACTTTATTGTCTCTGACGGAACTACGTTGTCTACTCCAATGACTTTATTCATTCTCCCTGAACTTTGACTCCTAGTCAAAACTTTTCCGTGGTTTTAATTACTGCTTGCCCAGTGTACGGACTGAGTAAGATCCAGGATAGGCTACAGGCCTGTCTCAGTTCCTAATCAACCATTGATTCCCTTTTATACCCTGCGACACTTGCATCTGCCGTCTGGTTAATGTAATGGTTCTAAATAGGCTTCCGCTCCCTGTATTTTACCTTCGAAAAGATTGTATTCCAGTCAAAAAAATCAAAAGATTTCTGTAAGTGTACAGATGCTGTAAAAGTAGGGGTGCCTTTTCTTAAACTATCTTCTAAGGAAAGTTGCACGCTCAGTATTGCCACATGTGGTAATACATTTCAAAATAAATCCAAACTGATCTACTCCAAAGTCAGCTTCTACGAGTTTTTCCATTCTTCTCTAAGAAACTCGTGTTAGTATTTTGCAGCCATGACTTATTAAACTGACAGTACTGTAATATTCACACCTGTCAGCAGATGATTTCTTTGAAATTGCAATTATTATATTTTCCATGAAGTCTGACGGTAATTCGCATGTCTCATACGTCTTGCACACCAAATGGAAGAGTTTTGTGTTTGTTGGCTCTCCCATTTATACAGCAGTTCTGACGGAATGTCGTCTACTCCTCTGGCCTTGTTTCGACCTAGGTCTCTCAGTGCTCTATGAAATTCCTTTCGCAGTATCAAATCTTCCATCTCGTGTTCATCTACGTCCTCATCCATTTCTATAATATTATATTCACGTTAATATCCCTTATATATACCATCCATTTATTCTCATCTTTCAGCTTTCCATTGTTTGCTTAGGGACGTCTCAAGTCTCGATATACACACAGCTACTTCTCTTTTCTCTAAAGGACCCTGTAGACGGTATATATCTTTCTCGTAGCAGTATGTGATTCTAAATACTTACATATGTCCTCTGGCCATTCCTGCTTAGTCGTTTTGCACCTCCTGTCAGCCTGATTATTTAGACGTTTGTATTCACTTTCGCAAACTTCATTTGCTCCATTTCTATATTTTCTTCTTTACTAAATTGAATTCAGTACTGTCCTACCTATCTGATGATCTGCAGCCTTCCTTCTTTCATCTCTCAAATTGATTGGTGACTCCATGGAGTGCTGTGTGCACAACTACCATATGACAAATAAAATTAGGAGGAAGGTCAGCAGTAATTATTATGCTTTATTAACAGTGAAACATATTTTCGATCACATAATGATCATCTACACTGCTTTTGCGTACAAATTACAGCTCGTAGGTAACTGAAGTAACAGAAGTTATGAAACGGTCACTGCTAATAAGTAGACACCAGAGCCTACGAGCTTTAATTTGTACGCTAAGACGCTGAAGGTGATCATAGTGTTATCGAAAATCAATTTTGCTGTTACTAAATCATCAAAATTACGGCCAGTTCTGGCCTTCCTTCCAATTTCATCTCTCGAAGCTACTCATCCGTCTTCTGCTGTATTCCTCTGCCCTGTTACAGCCAATCGTTGCCTAATGCACCCTATGAATCTCTCAGCAACCCCAGGATCTTTCACCTTATCCAGGTCCTATCTCCTTAATGTCCTACATTTTGGCAGTTTCTTCACTTTCAGTCTATAGTTGACAAGCACTAAATTGTGACCAGAGTCTGCATCTGGCCCCTGTATTGTCTTATATTTTAAAATCTGTTCCCGATGTCTCTGTCTTACCATTCTATTATCAGTCTACAAGCTTAAGGTGTCTTCAAGTCTCTTCCAAGCATATATTCTTTTTTTCATGAGTCTGTAACTAAGTGTCAGCGATGATTAAACTATTCTCTGTGCAGAATTCTACTAAGCTATTCCTCTTTCATTCCTGCCCCCCCCCCCCCCCAGTCCATATTCACCTGCCATGCTTCTTCCTCCTCGTTTCCAACTATCGGATTCCAGCCCACCATGACAGTTAAATTATCGTCTCCCTTAACTATCTGAATAATTTCTTTCGTGTCATCACACACTTCTACAATCTCTTGATCACCTGCAGAACTAATCATCATATGAACCGGTGCTACAATGGCAGATGCGGCTTTAGTGTCAGTCTCTTCACTGTGCTGTCCAGGGCAGTTAAAGGACTTTCCTACTTTGGTATTCATTGTTAAACTTACTTCTCCATTACCATATTTCATTTTTTATTTATATCCCTGAAATCATCTTACCAGAAGAGCTGCTCCTTCCTCCCGCTTCTGAATTACACCAATTCCAACTATATCTAACTTCAATCTTCTTAAATATTCTAACCTACCTGATTAGCAGTCTAATATTACACTCAACAATCTATATAATGACAGTTATCGTTCTCATGATATCTCCACCCAGAGGTGTGAATGGGTAACGACAGCATTTACCCATACATTAGATTTACATGCCCTCAGAAAAAATTACAGCTGTAGTTCCACTTGCTTTGAGCTGTTTCACTGTACCATGACAGCAGGTTCGATTTCGTTGTAGTTACAAGTCCAGATCAGCCAATGACACGGAATGTTGCCCTGCAACTGCCGGAAAGGCTGAACACTCTCTTCAGGAGAAATATGTTTGTGTGATATTTCAACAGAGATCCGTCCACTGTCGTTGTATCTACAGTATGGATATCTGTACTGATGGGGCACCCTGTGAACTCAAGGTCGTTGCATAAGGGGATCACCCATAGTGAAGGGTAAGCAGGTTCTCCCTTAAATCTCACTGAATTATCGTTAATGTTTCCATCTTTTATTAGCTATCACGTCTTGTTTGTCCGTTACAGCAGTTGGTAACAAGATTTAGACAACAACAAAATTTTATCATAATATAACCCTCAGTTAATTATCACTAATTCACTGCTCTACCTACAAAAGGCAACCGTTCTTCATTGTACAAAATCATTCATAGTTGCCATGTTAATATCTTTCTTGTCAATAACCAACCCCTCATTTACTAAAGTTAATTGTATGCACTTCCAGTATATGTTCGTCACATGAATGAAAATAAACATCATTCTACGTTACATGACTATTCATTGACCATCCAGTCATAAATATCATAGCATTTCAAACAATTATCCAACATTAAAAAGTTCATAAATTTGTTGAAAAGAATGCTATCGTCATCATGATCATAAGAAAATTCGTTTATTTTCCGATCATTCCTTTTCATCCGAACATCTTACAAAAATCGTTGCTTCATAAGCTCACTTTTACTTGTCAGCTAAGTGCAACATCTCAATGATGTTCATCATTAGCTTTGTACTCCATTCCTAGGTAATTACTTTATTGAAGACAAATTTAGCTGTACATCATAAACAGCGACTTTTCAACAGAATTATTTCTCGAACCTCACAAGAATATGTATATATCACTCATTTGTTACAAGATCTTTGGCTTTTTTTGTTTGATTCAATGTTAAGATTGATTTTTCCTTTTTTTAGTGACCAGTTGGAATTGTTCTGCGACGATGCTACTTATAGTATTATACCATACATATACATATTTCCAACATAACGACTAATAGTATGGAACATTATAAAAGTTAATAAGAAATAATTATTGCCTTTTTATGTTCAACAAGTTTGTAATTAGGTTTTGTCACTCAACACAGGAACAATCTTGTCAATAACAGTGTTACTATCATCAAAATAATAAATTGAACTAAAATTAATCAAGTTATATGTTAATTGAGCGTCAAGCAAGATGGATGAAAAAAGAAGCCTGTTCAGTTTTAAAAGCCACAGTCCAATTTAAGTATGTAATCTAAAATCTGCTCAGGCTTTGTGACAAATGTAAGATAATAGTAAATCGCTAACAACGTAATTGGATTACAGCTCAGAGTGTAAACGCAACAGAAAAAGGTAGGTCACACAGTTAAATGGAAAAAAGGGCAAATAATGTAGCGTGGAACAGTGAGAAGTGAAACACTGCTATATGGCTCAGAGTCATGTACTCGCTGGGATATAATGTGTCTATATACCCCTAAGCGCGCAACAATATAAGGAATTGTTTAAAACATACCATATCTTACTCACCAACTTGTTGAGAATATTACACCATTTAAATTACGGTAATTCACCATCATTTTATATATATTTGCTGTTGACCATCTGCTTCATCTGGACCTCATTTTGGACCTGCCTCGTCTCCATCGTCCATGTAGCACTCAATGAAGAACTTCCTTCGCAATATGTTCATTGAGTCTCCTAAGTGAATTTCCTAACAATCTCCACTTTCTGTTTCTTAATTGCGGCTCATTTGGCTTCTGGCTGGTTCTTTCGCAGAGTGTCTCGTTAAAGATGACATTTGGCCACCATATCCTTAGGATGTTCCTCAGATATCAGTTGTTGAATGTCTCGCAGTTATGGACTGGCTGCTTTCTCACTTTACATGTTTAACAACCATATAGAAGCTCAGTTTTTGCATTGCTTTCAAATATCCGAAATTTTTTCCCCAATGTTACTTCCTCCTGCTCCATCTCTTGGCCATAGGTGATCAATTGCTCTTTAAATCCTTAAATTCCGGTAATTCTGAACTTCTGCAAAATGTATGTTAATATGTCATCAGGAAATGAGTTGCACATCGTGCCCACATTTATAGATAATTCGTTTGATAAGTTTTGTATACTTATAAATTTTTTTGACAACTCGTTATCAGTGGTTCACCATGAAACAGACAAACTTTTATATGTTTAGACAATGATCGCTACAATCTTAGTATGTCACTGTTTGGTATCCACAATGGAAAAAGAAAAAAAATGTTTTTAGGTATAAATCAGCTTATATGTGTCAGTGTAGTGAGTGTTGGGACCATAAATGGGAAAATTTCCTGTATTAGAGATGGCCTAGTAACCCATTCAGAGACAAAATAAACGTACTAGCACTACATCGTCTAGCCTCGGGAAAAGGACGGATTAGCGGGCTACGATATGGGTGAGAAATAGGAGCAAGAGACAGTTGTTTAAGGAAGCTTGGAAAGCTTTCTCCTTGTACGTTAGATAACTGATGTTAAGGCATTCGAATTAGCAAAACATTTGAAAGGAAAGGAAACAGATTTTACAGGTATTACAGAAAAAACATCTTGAACTAGATCGGTATATGGCTATACTATGATCTACAGCGGAGTAAATTAAGAAAGAAGAACAAGTAAGGGTGTTACCATCTACAATCCTACAAAAAAAAAGGTAAAACACTTGACTATGAAATGCAAAAGGACGCGCTGTTCTATTACGAATTAAAGATACAAGAGCAATCCAAAGAATAATAGCAGCTAACGTCCAACATGAGGGGATTATTGACTACTCTAAGGTCTTTTTCATACTATCGCAGGTGATATTGAACAGTACGAATAACAATCAGATTTTCTTAACGGGAGATGTAAATGCTAGACTAACTCCAATAATAGTAGGCACATTTGGAGATACGTATGTGGTGAAAACGGAAAATACTCAGCAATTTCGCTATTTTCTTCAAGACTTAGTAGAACATAAAAAGGGTCCTGCCTCCGAAAAATCCGAAGTTACCGACATTATGCAAGTAATGTGGTCGCATAATTAGCATACTTTTAATGGCAAAGTTTACCGGAAGAAAGACGGTCTTGCTACTACATAGTGGCACAGGAGAGGATACTGAAGAGTCGTATACATAATGAAACCATTTGCACTAAGGTATAACATTTATAGTTTCGCATGAGGACGAGAAAAGCATAAATTTCATTACTGTTAAAATCAACAGCACAAAGAAATAAAGAACGCTTCATGCTAACTCACCTCAAAAAAACAAGTAGCACTTAGGGCGACACTCTACAAAGCACACTCACTTACTTTGGAAAAAATAGACTTACAACCAAATATATCACAATGAAAAAAAAATACCGTCGTGGTGAATGGGTCCAAAACAGAAAAAGAGGTCATATGCAAAATAAGGCATCATACGTCTGGGCCAAATGGAATTAATAACTGCAGACCTATTTTTTTTAAAAAAAATAACAAGTTCTTTCTCTACTGTGAATGAGTTACGATACCTATTATTCCACAGCAATAAGGACTGTCTCCGTAAAATTCAACAGTGGGGTTTATAAAATACAATGCTCAAGTTTTCTGCCTATCCAGGCAGCAGTTTCAAATCCTGTTTTCAAGCAAACAAGATTATCTTCTTACCAAATACTATGCATAATCTATTATTAACTGGCCACATACGAGTGTATTTTAGCTACAGACAATGGACTTTCAGGTCAATTCTGGAAAACCGCCGGGGTCACATATATGTTAGTGTGGACACGACCATGAAAATTAATCTATGAACGTTAGATGGACAAGACGGTGAAAAGTAGAGTGAACAAAGAGATAACTGACACATTGCAGATGGCATTCCAACAGTGGGCCAAAGTGTATCGAAAAGTAAGCTACAAAATATGAAATCAGTTTTATGAAAGATATGAGAAAGAAGCTTAAAATGTTTCCTTTCGAAGCCTTACAATTCAGAATTAGTATGCTGATTAGTCAAACTCGCCTTCAGCACTGTGGCAATCACCCCATCGACGCACCATTATGAAGACACCCGTTTGGTAAATATCGTATACTGCTGAGTGAAGAAGGTATATCTCCCTGCTGCACATCTTCCTACAACAAAAATCGTCCATCTTTCAAAGTCTTTTTTGAGGGATCAAAACCGTGATAATCGCAAGGTGTGTGTGTTCGTGTGTCTCCCACTTGGGTTGACGTGGGGTTTCCTACCGTGGGGTTTCCTATCGTGGGGTTTCCTACAAGGGTGCAGCAGGTAGCGAAGCTGACCCGAGCATCCGGTTCCCTAACGAGGTGTTTGAGAACTGAGCCTCCCCCACTGCTTGCCTACCCCAGTCGCTCACCCTGAGTGCATGTGTTGTCACCGTTTCTCAGACAGTGTCGTCGTCGGTGGCTTTCGTTCAAAGCGTTTTCCCATATGACTTCTGTTCTATGCAGTGTACACGATGGAAGTGACAACATCAACGAAAGGGAGGCCGTGTCTTATCAAGGATGGTCATCGCTACCGTATTTAAAGGAGGAATGAAGAATATACGAACTGGATGTGCTTCAATTATGAACGAAGTAGGTGCAAATGCCACTTAAAAATTGCAAATGGTGAAATCGTTACTCAACAGCAACTTCTTGTCCACCTGACGAAACAGATGTGGAGATAATGAAAAGACTACGTAATTGCAGAAAAATAGTTCGTGAAGAGAAGACAGTGCCTGCAGCCCAAATTTTTAAGCAGAAATTTCAAGATTTGAAAGATAAAATATTAGAATCCGTGGCATATATTCCGAATTATGATAGCTCCAAGACTCTGTTGTGTATGGCGAGAGGAGGAGCTACTGGGACAACCCAGGACCCTGGCTCCAGTTCGGAAACTCACCCAAGCAAAGGCCTTTTGAAATTAGCGGAAGGTAATAGTTTTTTGAAGATTGATGATGGCTCTGTTCCAGGCAAGAGGCTTCTAGTATTTACTTGCGAAGAAGCAGAGAAAATCCTTTGTGACAATGGAACTGTGCTTATGGATGGGACATTTGACAGCTCTTCGAAATAGTTCAAAAAATTGTACACAATCCATGTCGACATCGGAAGTACAGAAGAGGCAACTAAGATATTTCCTGTTTTATTTACTTTGCTGCCAGAAAAAAAGTAAAAATTCATATGTAAAACTTTTTTCAGCATTGATATCTAAGATGTCTGGGTGGTCAGCAAAAACTGCAGTGCTAGATTTTGAAATGGCTACAATTAAAGCAATGAATTCAGTATTCCCTGAAACACAATTGTCCAGCTGTAATTTTCACTTTAACCAGTGCCTATGGAAGAAGATACAGGAACTAGGACTAACGGAAGACTACAGGGATAGGGAGGTAGCGCGATTGTTTTGTGGCATGTGTGCTGCAGTGGCACATCTTCCACTTAACACTGTCGATGAAGCGTGGATTTTAATAATGGAATGAATGCCCAGTGGAGAGAAGATCACAGCATTTACAGACTATATGGTCGATTAGTGGATGGAAAATCTTAATATACCTATTTAAATGTAGAATGTTTTTAACCGACGACACAGAGCGACGAATGCCGTCGAAGGTTGGCATAGAAAACTGAACTCCTCAATAAAGTAGATACACCCAAATGTGTACTTTCTGATTCAAAACTGAAGGACGAGGCAGTGAACGCTAAATTTGAAATTAAAAAGGATTCCATTGGCCTACCGCTTCAATGAAAGAAAGAAGAGGTGCATAGCTCTTGACAAAAGATTAAAAAACATTATGAGAACATATGAAGACTCTGGAGATTTAAAAAGGTGTTAAAAATCTCTAGCCTTTTTAGAAAAAACTGAATAAGAGTTTACGATTGATAAGAAGAAAAGGTTATCAGTTCGCTACTGTAATGTTGAACAACAACAATAACAACAAAAACAACAAAAAAGTAAACAACAACAGAAACAAAAAAGTAAATAAATAGAATGAAAAAAGAACATTTAAACATGCCTATGTACTACGTGCATAGCCAGTCCTAAGCCTGGATAAAATGTGAAGGAATGTTCTTATGTTCATGTCAGACGGAAAGTTCAGGGTTACGATATATATTTGCAGTCGGAAACACGAGCGTCACCACGTAGTGGGTCTACAGATTCGAAAAGTTGGGTGATAAAAAATTTACCGTGTTGTTCTGTGTGAAAAATTGTAGGATTTGCTGTGGACCTTAAAAATATTGTTGTTTCAAAACGGTATGTGTAAGTACAGCACACATTTTACTAGCATCAATAATTTCGCAAAGTTAACTTTCCGACTCTGGAATTTCGTCATAAATGTCATACGAAACTAATTATTTGTATTTGGCGGATCTCACTCACAAAAGTACGCTTTTAACGGTATATCTAAAGTTCAAATACAAAATGAGCTATTTACCGACTTTATAACTCAACAAAACTGAAATTTATTTGGGAAATTTATTACATAACGTGGGCGCTCGTCCTGTGAAGCTTCCAGAATTTTTGGTGAGGAAGGAGGAATGAGGACTCAGACAGCTGATTGCCCACTTTTCTGTCAGAGTCTTTTAAACACAATCATATCTGCCTTTAGTGTGCTCCAACAGGAGCATTTTTCAGCTGATTATTATGTAGTTCATTTTATAAAGATGAAATTCCAACTAGATGAACTTTGGTGGAGTCATCTATATTAAGCAACGAATTTGATCATCTGTAGACATCAAGAACAACACTGTAGTTATCGAGACTTAATACGCCACATCTAACCATAGGAAAATATTCTGTAATTCCTTTCAGAAGAACACGTCTATTGCCACGTAAATTTTTATCTAATTACTAACAGTACACCCTGCGTTGTCCGGATATTTATTCACCCCAGTTTTATATCAGTTCATCCCCTCTTCCCTCATCTCTCTTGTCCAATTAGTCCTATCTCGTCTCTCTATCCACCTCCTCCTTCCGCCCATCCGTCTCTCTTTTTTACATCTCCTCCATCTGCCCTCTTCTCTCACAACACTTCCTCCTCCTCTCCATCCTCCTCCTTCGCTTTTTTAAATAGTACATCAAATTCACAATGACACCCCTAATTTATGTATTTATTACAGTGTTCCATTAGTAATTCGCCACCTTCCCCTTTCTCTGTTTACCTGCTGCTCCCTCTCTCTTAATCTTCTTCTCTCACTTCTCTGGATGCACCCCTCTCCACCGGCGGAGTGGACGAGCGGTTCTATGAGCTACAGTCTCGAACCGCACAATCGCTACGGTCGCAGGTTCGAATCCTGCCTCTGGCATGGATGTGTGTGATGTCCTCAGGTTAGTTAGGTTTAAGTAATTTTTAGTTCTAGGGGACTGATGGCCCCAGAAGTTAAGTCGCAGAGTGCTCAGAGCCATTTGAACCAGCCAACCTCCTTCCCAATCCCCGACACCATCACGTTCATCTCTCTCCGTATATCTCCTCCTCCGCCTCTGTCATACCATCTCCTCTTTCCCCGTCTATGAAAAAATACGTAGATCTTCCAACTTTCATGCTGACTGACGAAACGATATTGAATTCATTTAAAGGTAGGGCAACCCTCTGCCATCTAGTAGACGTTGACTTATATAAATGCCCTCACCACAGAAACATACATACATGAGCCAACTCCCAAGCTATCAGTCGAACGGCGTGTAACTCTGTTGTAAGGTACCCTCCGCAATACACCGTATGAAATTTCACATAGAGGATGAAGTTCCCCTTGTTTTGAAGATCGAATGTACAACATTTCATCAAGATCGGAGCAACACTGTGGCTTTTGTTGAAATCCGTAAGTAAAGTACCTTCCGCAACGCACTGAACGAAGTTTTATGTAGACAGTTACCATCCTCTTGGTTTGGGAAATAGAGATTCATTTTTATACACCCCGCTCGCTCTATGCCGACTTAGCTGCGAAACATAAATAATAGATTCGAACAACAGAAATCATGTAATGAATTGTGTCGTATAAGGGGCAACATAGCTATTAAATACGAGCAACGAGATTACGAGAGCAGTCACTTTCAGTGTTACGTATAATAACGTTATACCTTGTAAATTATCACGACACAAATTGGAGATGATAAGCAATGTGGGACTTCCTTCCGTTTGCGTTTGAAACTCTCCTAGAACTTATGTGTGGTGAGGAGGGTGGGAGGAGGCAGCAAGGGGAGCCACAATTAGTTTTGCCGGCCCGGGCCTCTGACAGGTTTAGTGTGTCCCTGCTTGTAGGAAAGCCAACGGTAGGAAACCTCATAACACCAATAACTCTGCGTTACGACATTTGCGATATTGAGATGTGAGTCATCATTAAGCCACAACAGTGAATCACGCAATTTTTGCGGATATTATGTGTTATTAACGCGCCGTCATTTCTCCAGTTTTTGTGCATTACTGTTCCACAATGGTTAAGACACCAGGGTCAGTGAAATCTTCAAGCAATGGACATCGGTAACCAAAACAACAAATTGCTGACCCTTGAACTCCTTAGGAAGAAGGGACGACGGATGAAGTGTTGTTCATTCTCCGAAGAGTGTCGGCGAGCGTTGGTTGCGGCAGCTATGAAGAGAATAACATCGCATTTATTCTGTTTGGATGCGTTTGGTAGTAACGTCGACATAATTCACATTTCTGCATTTACGGCGTGCACTTCGGGAAGACACGAATCCAACACAGATTCGTTGCCTACGTGTTAGTGTTTACAAATGTGCGCTGAAGCACCGCTACCTTCCATAAACACTTAGATGGAAAGGCCCTCAAACGCAATTTTTTGATCACTCCTTTGATTACTTCTTATATAATCAAACTCGCCGGCGAGAGTCAATAAAAAATTGTTTGCACTCTGTTCATTATTGTATCACCCCTAACTGTGTTACGACCATTATTTTACTGGTATTTGAAGTTACTCTACTTGACAAAGGGTCAAGAGCACCGTCTTCCTAGCATGTAGACATTTCAATAATCTCAAAGGAGTTCCCACATTTCTGAGTCAGACCCATGTGGCAGTGTTCTGATATTCGGCAATCCACTCACCGATATTTCTTTTGAGAAATGTATGAGCGCATGGCGTATAAGTCGTCGGTGTCTGCCCCAAATTTCTTCCTTTTGTCTTGTATACTAACTTCGCCTCAACTTTCATAGAGAATCTTGCAGCCTTTCGGGTGGAGAGGGCAAGATGTCGCCGCATTATTCGTGAGAGCAAGAAGAGGTCGTGGCAAACGTTCCTGAACACCATTAATCGTTCCACCAAACGTTCCATTGTGTGGGAGACCATCCGGAGCATTTCTGGCAGAGGAGGGAGGTGCCCCATAGCTGCTGTAATGACTAACGGCACTCTCCACACGGAGCCGCGAGACATTGCCCAGACTCTGGCAGAGTATTTTGCCACCGTTACTGCAACAACCAGTCAGGATCCAGGTTTCCAGCGCCATAGAGCGGTTGCTGAGAGATGTAGTCTGAACTTCCAGTCCACCTCTCCTGAAGCTTACAACTGCCCATTTTCTATGTGGGTGCTGGATTCTGCATTGTCTGGAGCTCGTGACACATCCCCTGGTCACGACAGGATCCATTACAGTATGCTATGGCACCTCACAATGCGCAACAGAGAACTCCTCCTCGCACTTTTTAATGACATTTGGGCGTCGGGTCAATTTCCTGACGCGTGGCGTGAGGCAGTTTTAATCCCTTTTTTAAAACCTGGGAAAGACAGCACGAGCCCAAGTAGCTACCGTAGTATTGCCCTCACTAGTTGCATAGGGAAGACCTTGGAGCGGATGGTCCATCGCCGCCTTCTTCTGGATGTTAGAATCCCGGCAACTCCTTAGTCGCTTTCAGTGTGGGTTCAGGAGGTTTCATTCCACCTTCGATAACCTTGCCCTCCTGGAAGCGGCTATACAACAAGCTTTCCTCCGCCGTCATCTAGGTGTATTTTTCGACATGGAGAAGGCCTACGATACCACTTGGAGGCGTCTCATCCTGGCGCAGCTTCACGAATGGGGTTTTCGTGGTTGTCTTCCTCTTTTTATTCAGTCTTTCCTCTCGCCACGATATTTTAGATACCGAATTGGTGACGTCCTGTCTGTTCGCTTTGAGCAGGAGAATGGTGTCCCTCAGGGTAGCGTTTTAAATGTGACTCTGTTTGCCATCGCTTTTAATAGCATTACGTCCATAGTGAAAAGTCCTGTCCAGTGTTCTTAGTTTGTGGATGATATCTCTTTGTTCTGCTCTTCTTCAAGCCTTGCAACGTCAACTCGTCAGTTGCAACTTACGATTAGGCGTTTGGATGACTGGGCGCAGAAGAGTGGATTTAAGTTTTCCACCGAGAAGTCTGTATGTGTTCTTTTTAACCGTTCTCGTTCGATTTTAACCTTTCCTGAGTTGCGCTTGAGGGACACTATTCTTACTTTTAAAGACACGGTGAGATTTCTGGGTCTCATTTTTGACTCGAGGCTCACGTGGTTACCTCATCTTAAAGACCTGAAACGGCGGTCGCTTCAGGCTTTAAGTATTTTAAAATGTCTTAGCCACAGTACATGGGGAGCTGACAGGACTTGCCTGCTCCAGTTTTACAGGGCGTTTGTGCGATCTCGGCTCGATTATGGGTGCACGGTGTATGGGTCTGCGAGGCCTTCGTACTTACAGATTTTGGACGTTGTCCACCATGAAGGGCTTCGGTTGGCCACTGGGGCATTCCGAACTAGCCCCATACCAAGCCTCTGTGCAGAGGCAGGTGAACCGCCACTTCATCTGCGCCGATGGCTACTTACGGTACGCCAGGCGTATACAACTTTGTCCACACCCTACACACCTGCATACCATACCGTTCCTCAGCCTCCTCTGGCACGGTTATTTCATAACCGGCAACGTGCGACGCAGCCCTATGGGATTCGCGCACAGGATTGCCTCGCTGCGATGTCTGTGGCTGGTCTTCGTGTTTTACGTCGCGGTTGGAGCAGATCTCCACCTTGGCTCCTCCGGCGTCCCAAACTTATTTTAGATTTGACTCGTTTTAAGAAGGGTGGCACACCAGATTTTACATTCCAGTCACTGTTTTTTAACATTTTAGATGTGCATCACGGTTTCACTGTCGTTTACACTGATGGCTCCAAACAGGAGAATTTCCTTGGCTGTTCTGTGGTGTTCCCTGATCATGTTACCCGGATTCGCCTCCCTGCTGAATATACCGTTTTCGCAGCGGAGCTCCACGCGATCCTGAAGGCACTGGAGCAGATGCATCGTGTTCGGGGCGATCGATTTCTTCTCTGCTCCGATTCTCTTAGTGCCTTATAATCACTGCAGAACCTATACCCGACTGAGGAGATGGTCCAGCTGATACATGACCAACTGTACTTGCTCCAACAGCGGGGTAAAGAGGTATCCTTCTGCTGGGTGCCTGGTCATGTCGGCATATGGGGCAATGAACAGGCTGATCGGGCTGCCAAGGAGGCCTGCAGAGCGCAGGATGTGGTCCATTCTCCTATTCCCTTGCAGTCGGTCATCGCTGCACTCCACAGGAAGTGCATGGAGTTGTGGGAGGACGAGTGGCTGGCGGTGACGGCCAATAAACCGCGGTCGGTAAAGTCAACCACTCGGCCGTGGCGTTCCTCCTGCCGGCTGCTCAGGCGGGAAGAGGTGGCCCTCACACGTCTTCGGATCGGGCACTGTCCTCTGACGCATAGCTATTTATTACGGCGGGAGGATCCTCCTTTTTGTGATGCTTGTGGTGTGCCAATCTCTGTCCGGCACTTTTTAACAGACTGCATTTTATACCGTGATGCACGGGCAGAAGCACAAGTTGATGGGGCTCTACCTTGTGTTTTAGCTAACGATGAGGCGTGTGTGTCTAGGGTTTTAAGTTTTGTGATGTGTCTGGACTCTGGCCTAAAATTTAGGCTGGAGGTTTTAGTGTGTTGCAGAGTGGCTGACTCCTCCCTTTTTTCCTTGTGGTCAGCCAGCCCCTTCCATCTGCTACATTGTTTTAGCTCCCTCTACCATTTTCTTCCTGTGTTGTCCATGTTTTACTGCTGACGCCCTGCTTCGTCCCACGCTTCGGTGTGGGTGAGCACATTTTTTCAATGATTGTTCCCCGTGTTTTATGTTCCGTTTTATGTCAATGTTCTGAGGTTTTTTTTTTCTTGACACCCGTCTCACTATGATGCTGCACGGGCGCTGAAGACCTTGCTGTCGTGCGCCCACAAACCCCTCTACTACTACTACTCAACATTCATAAATAGTTACAAAATCCAAAAATTCACCATAAGAAAAAATGCCTAAAAGTGCTGCACTGTACACATTACTTACTACGACACATAGTCGAAACTACAGAAATATGTCGCCTGTGATATCTGGTGTGTTGAGCATGCAGCACAGTCTTGGCATCCCGGATAAATCACGAAAATCCACCGATGTAACGTACACACTGGGCTCGGAACCCAAAGACGGGGTCTGCATGTTAGTGGAAAACGGCACGCTTGATATCGACAGATAGGATCCGTCAAAACTCTCCGCGAAGCTTGCCTGCAGTTCTGTCTCTTCACAAAAATCGTCTCGGGCGTGGGCAAGATATTGCACAACGTATGGGCTAAACTTAACACATCACACCTTCCGCTACTGATGGTTATTTCAGTAATTAAAAAAAATAGCCGTTTCAATTAGCACTTTTCATGTGTTATGCTGTTTTATAGCGCTACTATCTGGAACTATATAAAAAGCATCATTTTGATCATCTCATATGATGCTCTATCTGCGGGATATAGAAGAATGTGTGGGCGCAGAATTAAATGCTGTGCAGTTGTACCATAAGCAATCTGCGTTTGCTGACATTAAAGATATTAAAATAGTCTGACAGAACCCTTTTGGAAGTTTTCCATTATTTTTCATCTCCTTCGACATCGTTTAAATTGAGAATTTATAAAGTTAACATGTAACCCTCTCACAACAGGAACGCACATTTCACATCATCTTGGTGAAAAGCAAACGTTTCAAGCAGTGCGCTGTATTGTATGAATAAGATGCTATTCTAAGTAGTTAAGTAACGTCTTGATGTGTTAAGCTATACGACAATTTATGACCCTGTATACAGCTGCATATGTGATCTTACCACATATGATTAACGTGATATTCACCGAATCACATACTTAACATACGCGCAATGGTGGTAAACATCAGTAGCTATATATTCTAAAGAAAAATAGTAGGTAAGCACACAGCAAAAACATCTCCTAAAGTTAAATAATGAGTAGTTTTCTGATTATAGAGAAAGGCGGTGCTCATCGTATCTGTAGACTCAAAAAGTATAACTAGACAAGTCTACAAATAAGCTAGTGAAGTCGTAATGGGATTTAAAATCGAAATGTCCACATACTTTTGGAATCAGTGTTCCTGACTATCATGTATTACACAAAATATCTCACTGTTTTACAAAAATACAATTAATGGCCTGAGAAAGTAATTTAATAACAGCAACCAGTAAAATAGCTCTCTGGCTTGTAATATGATTAATACAAAGCACAGGGTATCTATTATTAATGGCCTGTAACAGTAGGAAAGGACTGAATCATTTAAACATTCGCACCATAATTGAATTTGATAAGAGGAAGCTTATAGATAAGATGGTTGCATGGAAATGGAACCATTTCATGTATGCCAATAAAAGAACGACTTAGATTGAGTGAAGGGCTCAGCAAAAGGTTAGGTAAAACGTTAACGAGCACACTGGATCCGAAATGGGTTGTGTGACTTAATAAAACATAAAATTTTCGGTGACACGAGACGTTATTATTCATATTTCATGTGTACTGAACACGGTGATTTTCGGAACCACAAAATATGATTACAAGAATATTGTCGATTTTTATAAAAGAGAAGTAGAATATTTTATCATTAAGCAATGAGGTATAAATTATGAGGTCATTCCAGAATGAATGCTACCTGCTTTGTCCTCTTTGAATACAGTTTAGGAAGTGAACTAATTAATGTTGCGCCATTACTAAATTTTTTTACAAACTACTGCCATAGTAACTTCCTGCGTCAGCAGATGCCTACATTAAAGTCGCTTGCAAAATGGCCATCATAGATGTCCGTATTAGGCACGTTGTGTGACAGAGTTTTTGAATGCAGAAACGCCCATTCGTATTCATGAAAAACTGACAACTGTCTACTGTAAAATGCCCTTTCGTATTCGCGAAGGACTGACAACTGTGTACGGTGATGCAACGGTGGATATCACCAATGTTAGAAGTTGAATTCCTCACTCAGTAAAGGCAGCGTGATAACGATTACTCAACAGCTGGGATACTCATATGTTTGCACGGCTTGATTACGAACAACTTTATCTGACCAGAATAAAGGGGCAAGGGAAAGAACTGCATCCCAACCGATGCACGCTTTCGTTAGGACGGAGAGGCTGTTCTAGAAATAAAAAATTTCATCGACGAAAATTGGTTCTATTTTTTTTTTTAACCAGAATGACAGAAGCAGTAAAAGAAATGGCATCACACAAACCTACTGAAGGAGAGCAATTTCAAAACTATGCTATCGCCAGGGACATTATGGTTGCAGTAATCTCGAATGCAGAGCGTATGTTTATTGGAATTAGCAATGTTTACATTGCAGATGAACATCTATTGTACTGTCGATGTGAACGCAGTGATACCGGAAACTCGATAAATATTCGGCATGTCAGTTCCATTTAACACTCCTGCCTCTCTGCCAGCTCACGATACCATGCATACATAAGATTCGCACTGGTTTTATAGGTAACTGGTAGTGAGTACTATACTCATATCTTACGCACTATCTTACGCTGTTTTACTATCGTATAGGTAAAACCGCCTCACAGTGCAGGAAGAAGAATTGTGCTGTATAATGGATAGATGTACTAATGGTTCGAGCAAGTCAGAAGTGGTTTAGTCGACTGCAACCTTGAATTTGTCCCTAAGAGACCAACATCCGATCTGGTCGGCCAACGTTTACAGACGTGCGGTGGCTTAATGATATGATAGTCAATAATCCACAAATGACAACGCGGGTGTTGGCATTGGAGCTCCATGACGGTCGTGCTGCTGCAGCCAGGAACTTGAAGCTGGGTTCGTAAATATTCGCGATGCGTGGGTTCCTCATGAACTGAGAGAAGCGAATTTGATTCACAGCGTGAGCGTCTGTGGCTTCTTATTGAGACGCATCCACAATGCTCCTTTTCGTTAATGACTGGTAATTGAAGATGAAAAGTGGATCGAGTACAACAACGCCCGGAAGAATAAATCGTGGCGCGTGTTATGGCAGCCGCCACTATCGGGTCCGAAGCCAGGGATGCTTCTCGGAAAGATTCAGCTATGCGCCTGGTGGAATTGCAAAACGTCTTGTATTACAAAGTTCGTCCGAATTAGACTATCACTTCAGAGATGTAGTGTTCGCAGTTTAACCGTCGCAAGGCAGCCATTGAATGATCGGATTTTGGACAAGATGTCATGTTTCACCACAACATCGACAGACCACATATCTCTATGGTGGCCCATGAAAAGCTGAGTTCTTTCCTTCGGGATGTGTTGCCCAACCACCTTAATCACCGGACATTGCCTATTCCGAATTTCATCTACTCCGTTCCCAGAAGATTTTCCTCAATGGCTAATACCTCAACTCCTTCGAGAACTACAGACCTCAAAAACCCTAACATTTTCGAAAAAAGGCATTTACAAATTATCGGAGAAAAGGCAATATGTCGTCGAAAATAGCGATATACCCTGCATGAAATTAACAGTTTCGTTTACAAAATCGATCCGTATTTTGGTTATGTTATACCCGACCTTATGTGTGAAGTGTATGAGGTGACAAACTGGCAAACTCTGTGCCATAGCTGTGTGCAGGGAAGTGTGTTCACAGGCGTTCTGTGTGATTCCACTGTCACGAAAGCGAACGAACTTTCGAGACAACCCAATCTATTTCTACAACACTTGGCTGTCTTGTGTCTATGTTACACATGGAACACCATAATTAAGTACCCCACTAGTTTTGTACAATTATATTGCATTTGTTGAGTGTGTGTGACCAACAACTAAGGTAGAATCGTAAGTCAACATTATGATATACGTCACTTGTGTTCAATAACAGACTTCCAAGGAAACTGTTTTGGAATGTCTTTCGGTCGTTCGTTACGTCTTGTTTTTAAAAAAATTTGGAATGGCTGTTTGTACAAAGAAAGAGAGGTAGAAAAATAAGACTGAGCACAAAACTGATTACCTACGTTGTTCCATTGTAGAGAAAGAGCTATTGTGATGATTAAATTCGGAAATTAAATTTATGTTTCCCAGAGGCCATTTGTGGTAAACAGCAAATGCCCAGAAAACTGATGGGGCCCGGTCAAGCAATGCCGATTCAGGTCTTAACTTGAAAACACGTCAGAGAAAGTTGGTTTCCGAAATTCAGGTTCCATCATGAGCGAGTCGTATCTCGTGTAAAAGTAACAAGTACATCACTGTCCACTGTTTGCTGGGAAACAGAAGACTCCATTTTCTCCCATAAGTTACTTTCAGTATGTGTAACCAAAGCTACAACGTTAAGAATCAAACTCTTTCCTTTTCAAAATATTGAGCAATTCCTGGTACTCAACCTGAGTACGAAAACCATGATTCCAACAATTAATGTATAAAAAAAACTTATGACACACGGCACCAGAACTAATGATATTTAAATTTATTATCATAGACTCTTGTGTAATGTTTATATTCTTTGTGGTTGTGTGTTCTGTTCTTTTATCGACACAGCTTTTAAAAATAATCTTTAATGTTTAAAGCTCTTTGGTAGGACGATGAACGTAACTCGGATTCTAGCATTTCGGAATACTGTGACAGTTGAATTATGGATGGCTGTGAAGGGCAAAATGCTCATCAGGTGTTCCTCTTCCTTCGGATGGTTTGTGAGATAAGAGGGGAGGCTAAGGGGATTTTTACCATATCAGCAATTGAAATTCTTCCTTCCTCTTTCCTACCCATTTGCTATCGCAACCCGTTCTGTCATTTCCCGAAGTGTAACTCAAGTGAGAGACTACAGACATCAGAACTGAACTCGCTGGGGTTCCCTAACGTATCCGAAGAACTTCTCTGACTATCCACATAACAATATTGAATGTCAGCTATCACACGGATTTCTTTATTCTGTTATTATTAAGTGAAGACAACATTCTTGCTTAGTTGTGTATAATTTACGTAGCATTCAAATGAGCGTTGATGAATTGTCATCAGATTTTCAGCCTTTAAGTATTTACTGTTTTGCTGAAATAAACTTAATCGACGTTCCTGAGAGTATCATACTTTCAGGTTTACTGCATCCAACTTTACGGTGTTGCAGCACTTGCAGCAACACAACAAATGTTGCAGAATCACATTCACATGAACGCATATGTTCGTATACTGACGCTTGCTCAGTTGTTGGTTAACATACACGTTAATCAATAATTAAGATACTGCAACTAGTAACATATTCTACACTGGCGGTGCAGGCAATTTATTCCTTTCTTATGTCACACACAACAAGACAATAATATTACACTAGGGACTTGGGAGCTTAATCCATCATTTGGCATACTTTTCTCTTACTTTACACTTATAACAATGTTAAAAAATATAAAGACACTTCTTGTAGGAAACGACTGTTGAAATACTGAGCCATGCTGGTTCTATACCAGTCGATAATAGCAGAACTGTTGTCGGTGCAAGATCTTGTGCACGAACTGACATCTCGATTATGTCCCATAAACATTCCATGGGATAGATGTTGGGAGACCTGGGTGGTAAAATTATTCGCCTGAATTGTATAGAATGTTCTTCAAACGAATCGCGAACAATAGTGCTCCGATGACTTGGCACATTTTGAGCCATAACAATTCCGTTGTTGTTAGAGAACATGAACTCTATGAATGGCAGGAAACTGTCTCCAAGTAGACGACAGTAACGATCTCCAGTCCATGATCAGTTCAGCTGAAATACAGGACTCTGTCCACTGCATATGGGGTTCGTGGGGCCTACGCCTCATTTGGATCGTCCTATGAACTCATACCAACAGAAATAGGCACTCATGTGACCAAGCCATGGTTTTCCTGTCGTGTAAAGTCGAACTGACGTAGTCACGAGCTGAAGACAGTCGCTGAAGGCGAAGAAGCCATGCTCTTTTGTACCTTGTGTGCGCCATTCTGCCCCCATCTGTACACGTGTTTAGTGCTATCCCGTGCTTTAAGTCTCCTCAGTGTGGTTCAGATTAGTTTGCGGCGCGGAAGTTCTTCAATAGACACCCTGTAGCAACAACGGCGTTGTGGACACTCCTCATGCAGCATATGATTCCTGGAATACTGAAGTATGGTGTATACCACTGCAGGCAAAAATAAAATCGGCGCGTATGTTCCCATAGATTTAATAAGGAAATTGTCAGCATGGTTGCTATTAGTGTAATTATGAAATGTCACTATTTATTTGATGTTCTAGATTAACATCTTGGGCGATATGTTGAATGTTACATGTATGAAAATATTCAGGAGCCTTGATTAAGCGTTAAAAGTCGGAATATAAAAGAGGAAAAGTCTGTGATTCGAGACGTTTTCGTTTCTTTGGATTTAGTGCCGGGGTGAATGCAGTTGGGCGGTATGAATAAGCTTGTGTTATGCGTGCGGTGAATAGCATTAAATTAATCGTGTGAGAAAACAATATTCTCGTTTAGAGTTGTATCATTTCAATGTGAACTATTCCGCACATGGGAGAAGAGCAACGGGCTTTGATGAAGTATTGCTTTTATGATTTTCAATTGTGATGTTCGTCAGTGTACACGATAATTAGCAGAGGGGATGGAGTGTGACTATTTAACCATTTTGCTATACTTGCAATCAATGAGCAATGTTGTAAAAAAGAGAGAAGAGCAAGAAGATTAGCGACAAATGTCCGTTAACTACAAGGTCATCCGAGATGAACCGAAAGTTTTATTGAGGGTGAGAGGCACCCACATGCCTTGCTCATACTGTGGCATCAAGCAGTCAGGCCTGCAAGATGAGTGGTCTGCCATGCGAGTGGGCTCATTCTTATTTATCGATTAACATGAACTCTAGTACTCACAATTAAGTTACAAGTTATTCTCCTGTTTGAATATTACGCAACGGAAACGCACGTCTGACTATTAGTAATTTACACAACACTGACTGTTCACTACGCACTGGCAATACCACATTTTCTTTCTTATTTAACGGCCTTTATCAACACGTGGCCATCGCACTGAATATGAATGGCGCACAAATTATAAATTCTGGATATCATGACAACATACAATTCGAAGGAAAAGGCCACCAATCTCTTTCTTTTCACTATCTTATTTATTCCGATAAATTCTATAACGTAAACACACAAATTCTATAACCTAGCCGGCCGCGGTGGTCTAGTGGTTCTAGGCGCTCTGTCTGGAACCGCGCGACTGGTACGGTCTCAGGTTCGAATCCTGCCTCGGGCATGGATGTGTGTGATGTCCTTAGGTTAGTTAGGTTTAAGTAGTTCTAAGTTCTAGGGGACTGATGACCACAGATCTTAAGTCCCATAGTGCTCAGAGCCATTTGAACCATTTCTATAACCTACAACAATAACACATGAGAAATTCCGCCCAGTGGGCATGGCTTCACATTGGTGATTCTCTATCTTATGGTCTCGTAATTATTTAACGCTACAGTGCACTTCCTGGATATGATGGTGGATCTTTTTCTATATCTCACACTTCGACTCTCACACCCATCATTACGAAAATTTCCTCCAGACTGAGTGGTACAAAAAGGTACATGCATAACCCACTGCCTCTGAAACTATCTTGTTACTCCCCCATGCCAACCACACATTCTTAAATTTCATGAAATACATCATACTGGCAACATACAATACAAAGAATAGTCACAACGTTATAATCACATCACTTTCAGCTTTCCCACTTCAATTACTATTTATCCCAGTTTCACACGACACTGTCCCACTTCGTAATTTTTCTTTCCTACTACGAACTCTGGAGGATATATGCACGTCTTCCTGTGCAATGCAAGCCAAGTGGCGTTGCTGGATAGACGGCTGACTCACCTTGCTTCTCTCTCAGAGTATTATAGTTTGAATCAAGCGTCACACGGAAACATAACACGCAAAGTAATATTAAGAACATATTCATCACACACGCGTGTCCTCAACTGATACCATGGACGAGTACTTCTCTTTATCCTTTGTATCATACTCACACAGTACTCACCACTTGAAAGTACTCGTCTCTAATTTCAAGTCCTGCACACACCATTTCTTAAATATTTCCAACTAATAGTACACACGCTAGTAATTCAGCTTAACTTAAGCACTCGGAAGTATTCCAACTTATTGCTACATGTGGTTTCATTGTGACCATTGGTCACTTCCAAAGATTACTACGATCCCCTTAATATTACCTGCCTGACGTTTAATTCTCCCCACAAAAGTTCCTGAAATAGAGAAATTATTATTCCAAACTACTCTGAACTATTTCACATGCATACCATGTCTCCACTCTTTTGTCTTTACGGAGCACACCTAAGACATGTCTTACCAACAGTAGATCCAGCGGCAGAGTGCTGAAACATGGCCGTTCTTCAGGTCCTCTCGCACCTCTGCCGAAGTGGGGGAGCACCTTGCTACCGTATTGGTCAGCCACATTTCAGGCACTCAGAGCTCCGGTAAATTTCATCTCTTTGGTTCTTCCAAAGGTGCCCAAAGGGTCGTCTCAAAGATGATCATATATTCACATTCACTATCTGCAGTTAGCAGACGACCATACATTCATTCATTTCACAGATCTCACTAAACTGGAAGTAGGGATTTATTTTGTGGGAGTGCACATGTGATCAATTAAATAAATAAATTGTCATTCTTTCCCACACTGATATCCGGCTTCGCTTTATTAATTGAAATTGAGTTATTATTAGAAAAAATATGTTGCACTGACAAGAATAACGAAGAATGTTGTACCTATTTTTAATGTCGGGCGGTACTGTAGCCTTTCAAGGGGACAGGAAGGAAATTGGCTGTTCTCTTTTAATGGAAGTAATCCCGGAATTACCCCAAACCCTTTTAAGGGTATCGATGAGAGCAGGTATCATTATGATCACAAAGGAACTTGAACCATTATATCTTACCTCCGGGAAAAGAAAATGAATGTTGAGCCCTAAGAAAAGACAGCCAATTTTAGTCAACATAATGTTGTGAAAATGCAGTTGTCAAGGTACGAATCCAGAAAAATGTAACTATGCAACTCGTACCATGGTGAAATGGATACTGTATCACTAAGGCAAAGACGTCGTCCAGTACTGTTCCTCGAAGGCTTCAAATGTCCTCTACCAATCCTACATAGTGGTCCAAAGCCCATTGAAGCAACCAAATTGAATAATGTCCTATATTGTTTACTATACATACGAGAAGTACAGCACGCTTATTACAAGATACTAAAAACAGCTGAGCAACCCAGGGCAAGGGATGAGAGCAGTGACAGTGAAATTTGAATACCACTATTAGTGTTTTAAGTTATTAAAACTGTTCAATTTAGTTACATTATATTGTGTCATTAATATATTGGCTTAAATTGTTGTCAACTAACAGCATAATGTCAAATTTCCTGTGGGAAATGAAATTTTGAATGCAATGAATAGCATGGTATTGACATTTTACATTCACGAATAACATAATATCAACCACATAATTTGTGTCAATGTGATACGTATTGCTTCTTTTATCCAATAAAAAATATTATTTCCATTTTGAAACCTTACCAGCGGATTCCGTAATGTTCAAATACTTCATTAAAACTTAAAGAAAAGATGTAACAAAAAGAAATGTATTGTTACACTTTCATGAGACTTCACATTCTAATATGTCCAAACCACTAAAATATCAGTTACCACATTTTACGACTGAGCCGAACAAATGATACACACTACACTGTGGTGACAGTGATGATGTGATGATATATGTTGTTTGGTGCAGAAGAGCATGGCCTTTAGCAACATTGTGAAAATCTCTGAAACTAGTGGTGTCAAAAGAAACTCATACAAATTTCAACATAAATTAGAACAACCTAGTGAGAACTAAGAAACCCCAGCCTTTGTACACCACACACACACACACACACACACACACACACACACACACACACATGAACACATGCACCCACCCTAATATCAAGCCTACCACTATTTCTAAAGCGATCAATTAAAAGAGAGAAGACCCAATCAAAGATGTAAAACAGCAGAAATTACGGCAAGCTGATAACAGTACTAATAGAGGACGAGTCAGTTACTTTAAAACACACTAAAACTTCCACCCTAAGAGTTTAAGGCGTAGTCAGGACAATTCACAAAACCGTAAGATGCAGACCACACTCATCTTGGCAGCTGGAAAGTACAGGACAGGTCCCTACATAAGTCTACCACTCATCTCTCATCCAACAGCAAAAATGTATGGCGTTAAAATATGATCTACGGAAATGTGTATGCCCCAGTCAGTATAAAGAATTGGTCTTCCCACCAAAGCAGGAAGCCAGATGTAGGGGGGTGGAGATTAAGTAGGTCATGGTAGGTTGTCAGTGTGTGTCCTAGCCACAATTCGATTATAACCAGTTATAACCGGTTATATTCAGTTTAATCCACTGGTAAGAGGCGAGGGGGAGGGGGGGGGGGGATCATGCTACTCCTGAGGAAATTTTGCGAAGTCCCCACCAAGGAGTCGAAATCCTGCCCACCAGCGTTGCATACATTTCAGCGTTACTGGATCATACAACTGCGGCGAAATTATAGTTCATTTCGTTAAGAGATAGTATGTATCGACGGTCTGTATTATGAAATCCGTTTTTGGTGGTCTGTCCTTGAGTTTTTGTTACCCATGGCCTGTCTGACGGATTCCAGGGCGACAAAAATTTCTCTTTTCATATTTCACGTCCTTATTGCCTGAATTTAAAAATTTAAGGTGCTGTCGTTATCTAAGAGTAAGTTAAGTTTACCATGGTAAGATAAGTATTACAATTAGAATCTGTTTATCTTGATGCTGATGGCACTCATATATTTCTCTATGTTCATTCCTTACCAAAATGATAACGCTTAGCGACTCGCCACAGACTTCAGCTATAACTACAAACCTTTACGACACTTTTCTTCGCTGGCAGCCCCCACAAAACGATAGAAAGAAAAAAGTTTATCGCTTACTACGTTTACGCTGTTCAAATAGTCAAAGTTCAGCATATGTGATGACGTTTTAACTTTTTATTTCTTTAGTGCTAATGCTATTCGCACCAAACTTTGCAGGCAGTGTCTACATAATTCACTGAATGCGCCTGCAACATAACATCACTGTACAGTAAATAGTTCAGGAGAGATTACATCAGAAATAATGAAATGTGTCAAAAACGTGCTTCTGCTTAAAATGGAGTGCAAATTACCTATCCTATAATCATCTAGTATTTCATAATGAAAGTACTTAGCGACTTCGCACAAACCTTAAGCATTATTTCAATCCTTTTCTAAACTTTTTCTCGTTTACATGCTTCTCGTCAAAAAAATTAAATTAGAGCGCTATTATGATTGTTGCAGTGCACTGGGAAGAACTAGTGGCCGGCTTCGGCCGGTGCTTTATGCTGGTGACACATAAAAATAGGTTTGTCCGTTTATTTCACGTGAACTTCTCCACATGTTAACACTACTGATTTTTAATTTGTTGTTAGGAAACAATTTATAAAAAGATGTGTTTCATAAAATGATATAAAAAGTTACTTCGTTATTCGCTTACCTTGGAAGAAGACATAAAAATGGAATAATTCCTCGTCATTACAACCACCATCTTTCCCTTCTGGATGGTCAGGAGCCGAAGAACTGGAAGTGGATGGCCTAGAATAGAAATGCGTTTTCTTCATGCTACTGAGCATATTTTCAATAGCAACAAAATCTTTGCAATAGGTGTTGCTTCTCACGCACTGGCTGGCTAGGAAAAATCTATTCGCTTTGGAAGTAACGAGCTTATTCCTGTTTTTACTTTTATAAGATTCATCTTACCAAAAACTCGTTCGCTGTCAGTATTCAAATGTGGAAGGGATAAACACGACAGCGGAAACTCTGGTAGGGCTGCGAATTCTCTCTCGCCAAATAAAGTTTTTATGTGGTGTACGTTCCCCTAAAATACAGTTCTTAATGTTTTCGTATATTTTTAGGACAGGGAGTTTCACCCAGTCATCATCAATTTGTTGTAGATCTTATCATCATTGAGAGAGACTATTCTAGGAATATTGACATAAATGGAATAATAGAAAGAGATTTTTTCGTTTTGTTTGAAAGAGCCCTTTTATGCGTTAAAACTGCAAGCAACGGCAATAAATCATCATCAAAGTTATTTCTGTTTTCCATTTCTGAACATCTCCTCTGCATGAAATCCCTACATCTGCAGTACAAGTCTTTCATGGCAACCTGTTCGTTATATATATCTGGTTTCTGAATTGCCTTCAGATCTTAAGTTCGTAAATACTTTTTACTGTCAGAAAGGGACATTGAGCTGTTGTCAGGGTCAATGTCAATACGTTTATTGGTTATGACGCACTACTGGTCCACGAAGAAAAGCAACATTTCCTTGTGAACTTTCTAGCATCATTTCATGAAAGTCAATAATAATAACTTTAACACTCTGGAAATGCATTTTTAAATCTGTGAATTTCGTTATAATATAGGCCAAAACTAAATAAAATAATTTTAAAATATTGTCATTGAGGGATCGGTGAATTTCTTTTGCCGCAACCAGACACTCTTCCAGGTATTTAGAATCAAGATAGAGACGCAAAGCATTCCACTGTTCTAAAATTCGTTCCCAGTTAGTCCCAAAGCAACCCATAAATTCTCACACAAACAAACATTTAACTACAAAAATAAACTGACTTCCTACAGCTCAATGCCTCAACTTACGTTGTATACCATGACGTAGTAGGAGGTCATAAATAAAACATTATACTCACCCAATAAAAAAGTAATTAAATGTCACGAATGAAAAAAATATTACTGCCCCAAACACACTAACACTTACTATGTCAACGAAAAGAAAGAAAACGCCCAACACTCAAAAAGAAAAATTGGTCAACACTCGCCCCATTTTGTGACTGTAATGCAGGTGGTGGGCTCGAACGTCATACTGTACAGATGACGGCTGCTATTCTGACACCAAATGTAACTGTTGTTGTGGTGGTCTTCAGTCCTGAGACTGGTTTGATGTAGCTCTCCATGCTACTCTATCCTGTGCAACCTTCTTCATCTCCCGGTATCTACTGCAAACGATATCCTACTGAATCTGCTTAGTGTATTCATCTATAGGTCATCCTCTACGATTTTTACCCTCGACGCTGCCCTCCAATACTAAATTGGTGAACCATTGACGCCTCAGAACATGTCCTACCAACCGACCCCTTCTGCTAGTCAAGTTGTACCACAAACTTCTCTTCCCCCCAAACCTATACAGTACCTCCTCATTAGTTATGTGATCTACCCATCTAATCTTCAGCATTCTTCTGTAGCACCACATCTGGAAAGCTTCTATTCTCTTCTTGTCCAAACTATTTATCGTCCATGTTTCACTTCCATACATGGCTACACTCCATACAAATACTTTCAGAAACGACTTCCTGACACTTAAATCTATACTCGATGTTAACAAATCTCTCTTCTTCAGAAACGCTTTCCTTGCCATTGCCAGTCTACATTTTATATCCTCTCTACTTCGACCATAATCAGTTATTTAGCTCCCCAATTTAGCGTCTCATTTCCTAATCTAATTGCCTCAGCATCACCCGACTTAATTTGACTACATGCCATTATCCTCGTTTTGCTTTTGTTGATGTTCATCTTATATCCTCCTTTCAAGACACTATCCATTCCGTTCAATTGCTCTTCCAAGTCCTTTGCTGTCTCTGACAGAATTACAATGTCATCGGCGAATCTCAAAGTATTCATTTCTTCTCCATGAGTTTTAACACCTACTCCGAATTTTTCTTTTGTTTCCTTTACTGCTTGTTCAGTACACAAATTGAATAACATCGGGGAGAGGCTACAACCCTGTCTCACTCAATTCCCAACCACTGCTTCCCTTTCAAGTCCCTCGACTCTTACAACTGCCATCTGGTTTCTGTACAAATTGTAAATAGCCTTTCGCTCCCTGTATTTTACCCCTGCCATCTTCAGAATTTGAAAGATAGTATTCCAGTCAACATTGTCAAAAGCTTTCTCTAAGTCTACAAATGCTAGAAACGTAGGTTTGCCTTTCTTTAATCTATTATTTAGGATAAGTCGTAGTGTCAGTATTGCCTCAAGTGTTCCAATATTTCTACGGAATCCAAACTGATCTTCCCCGAGGTTGGCTTCTACCAGTTTTTCCATTCGTCGTAAAAAATTCGCCTTAGTATTTTGCAGCCGTGACTTATTAAAGTGATAGTTCGATAATTTTCACATCTGCCACACCTGCTTTCTTTGGGATTAGAATTATTATATTCTTCTTGAAGTCTGAGGGTATTTCATCTGTCTCATACATTTTGCTCACCAGATGGTAAGAGTTTCGTCAGGGCTGGCTCTCCCGAGGCTGTCAGTAGTTCTAATGGAATGTCGTCTACTCCTGGGGCCTTCTTGCGACTCAGGTCTTTCAGTGCTCTGGCAAACTCTTCACTCAGTGTCATATCTCCCATTTCATCTTCATCTACATCCTCTTCCATTTCCATAATATTGTCCTCAAGGACATCGCCCTTGTATTAACCCTATGTATACTCCTTTCACCTTTCTGCTTTCCCATCTTTGCTTAGAACTGGGTTTCCATCTGAGCTCTTGATATTCATGCAAGTGGTCCTTTTTTCTCCAAAGGTCTCTTTAAGTTTCCTGTAGGCAGTATCTATCTTACCCCTAGTGAGATAAGCCTCTACATCCTTACGTTTGTCCTCTAGCCATCGCTGCTTAGCCATTTTGCACTTCCTGTCGGTCTCATTTTTGAGACGTTTGTGTTCCTTTTGCGTGTTACATTTACTGCATTTTTGTATTTTATCCTTTCATCAATTAAATTAAATTTTTCTTCTGTTACCCAAGGATTTCTACTAGCCCTCGTCTTTTTACCTACTTGATCCTCTGCTGCCTTCAGTCACTGCCAAATGAAGATGTTGGCATGCGGTGGAGGGATGTCGGACATGGATGAAAACTGTCGGGATGCGTCATATTAAAACTCGACCATGATCCTCAAGTGTTTCATTACTCCCAGCTACAGTGTCGCGTTCCTCTCTGTCTATGTCCCATGGTCCTATGATGCCGCAGACGCCACTTCGCTGTCTGCAAAACAGCTTTGCATGGAAGGGCTACCTCAGCAACCCGTGCAACATACTGCGGTGTGCCGGCCGTGTACAGCTGCGGTGTTTTGATGACATCAGGATGCGCCAGTAGCCGACTCAGCGGCCTTCATTCCTCTTGCCTCAGCGCCGCTCGCTAGGAGCTGCAGGGCGGTCCGCTGTGTGCTTCTTCGCCGTCGTGGTTAAGATCACGACGACAACAAGCGCCTGCCATCCGACATCCACATTTGCGGCCCTCGTCTCGGGATGTCGCCGGCGTGTGTTGGGAGCCCAGAAGACTGCCTGTGGTAGCGAGCCGTGGAGTGGCCCATCGCTGGCTGGCTACAGACCTTGCAGTGGCTTCAGAAGTTCGAACCAGGGACCCGCCGTCAACTGGAACACTGGCTATCCATCTGCTGCTGCGTGTAGCCGGTGGTTTGACTCGCCCCGCCTTCCAGGAGAGATGTCACCCTTGAATCCCCTCGTCAGGAAACCGGCACCGATTTATACGCAGGTGTGCACCTCTGTTTTGCTACCATACCACTCCGAGTGAGGTACTCATAACACCTAGGTTGCGCCAGTGGGCGCCTTCTACCAGTAACTTGCGCCATGCAAACCTCTGTATTTACTCTTTTCAGCGGTTGGACAGCTCTGTCACCTTCATACTACTTCACAACTGTGTAACTTACTGTCAACAGGCCTGCGCCTTACTGTAACTTGTGTGCTCAGAAATATTGCATAAAAGCTAACTTTCCTATCTTAAATGGTGGCGCTGCTACAGATACTCCTCATACTTTTCTCTGAGCTGGAGGTAGTCTGGAACTTCATTCTTCAATGTACTCAAGATAGATTGATCACGTCTATATTCTAGCCATGAAGCACAAGTAGTGAAATAAATGAAATGGTTAATTACTTTTAGTGTACATTTCTCAACTCTGGCACTTATTCTATAATAGCTGATTAACCTGTCGAGAAAGTCAACACCTTCCATATTTGAATTTTTGGTACTTACAATTGTGGGATGGTCCACTTGAATGTAGCTTTTTTCTTTCCTGCACCAGTGGCGACATTTATCAACTGGATTTACTTCTTCTCTACTGGACGTGGAGATAACAGGGTGATTGTCAAACCGATGCACTACACAAACTTGGCCATCATTTCTCAGTGACTGATCAGTGGATATCCTACCAATATTTTCATATCCTTGTCCAGCGACAGGTGGAAGCCTTTGGAATTCTGGAGTTCTGTAATGTTCCAGTAGCTTGACACTCAACTTCACGGTGTAATTTGTCTAAAAGCGATTCCAATGTGAAATAACGGTTTTGTGTATGGTCATTCCTGGAGGAAAAGTGGCTGTCAGTTTTATAACAGCTTTTCCATCTACATCCAAATTTTCATATTGAGCATCAATCACTATAGGATCACCTTTCCCTTGAAAAAAGAAGAAGTCTTAAGGAACGCCATCAGTTGCAGCCAGTACAAAATTCTTTACTCAAGGGTGAGGTTTCGATTTTATGACTTGTGTTGTTGGACTGTGACCCCAAAATGAAGTCATCTGTTAATAAACAAAAACGTTCGTGAGCCTGGGGTTCAACCTGCCACCATTCTGCTCACTTTCAAGAATAGGTCTCATTTTCCAAAACTGATTATTGGTTTTACTTCGAGGGGCACTTCATCATCATCAAGTTTCAGATGTTTTCTAATTGTAAAATATCTGTCACAGCAAATTTTCCTAGCAATACCTATCACCCCAGTCTTTTTGTTCAAATACATCCTAATCCTAGGATAGCACATGTATGACATCATCACTGTTGCAGAGATAAGCCTTTTCATTTCATCTACAGTGCATTTCAACTCTCTCTCAGTATTTTTAAGATACCTTCCGTTTGTATTTTTGGTAAGGATACTAAAAATTTTTCTGACAGATATTTACTCACATAGTCATGATGTGGTTATTTCAAACCGACAGCTACTTGTTCCTCATATTCAGGTGCAGGTGGTAAAGGGAAAAAGTCCAAAGTCTTCTTCCAAAATGTCCTGTCGATGGTCGATTGAGTAGAGCGGAATCTTTCAGACCTGCTATCGTCGCTGTCTTCACATTCATCTTCATCTTCATTAGCTATTCCTGTTCATCACTGACACGGTTATATGGATCTGTATAGATATAATCTTTATCACCAGCATCATCAACATCATTAGAGAGCTCCAATTCACTAACATCTCCTTCAAATAATTCATTTACAAAATCTTCAAGTGCCTTTGAATCAGGAAAAAAATTCGAAATTAGACTTAAAAATTGTAAAATTGTTTGCCTGTACATTACAGTTTTCTGAAACGTAATTAATATTAACCTGATATTCATCAAATAATATAAAATGAACAATTAAAATATTATTATTGTAAAAAAAGGATGAAATATATTTTGTTGACCAATCATGTTATACGTTGTACTAACTCCTGAGGTTCCCTATGTGGCACACCCCAATTTCAATACATTTTTCTAGGACAATTGTAAAATTATTACAATTACAGTTTTAAATAATTATTCTCTGATTATTCATTTACGTAATCCAATATAATTTATATTGTTTCAAACAGAATAAAATATTTAAAAAAAATTACAAAGTGCCGCATCTCCGAGAACACGCTTTATTCAGAGAGCCATTTTCAGCCTGGCAACAATGTCATTCAGCACAGCAAAGATCAGCTGCCCTTGCATGAGGTTCAGCCACGTCTGAACTTCCTTTAAAAATACTTCTCAATGTTGCCAACATGATACGAGCTCGGGGAAAAAATTTCAAATAATGCTATGTGTTATGCCCCCCATAGGGGACGGCAAGACTGAGGAAGTTAGGTCTGGTGGGTTGAACTGCAACATATTGTACAATTTTTGTAGGGTGGTGTGACAGTTATGTTTCTGCAAACAATGGCAAGTTGATCGTCATCATCTGCATAAAAGGATAGTTTATGCAACGTTGGCTAGCGTACTTTCAGGCACAACTAATAACACATTGATTTGTGTTCAGCTGGGGCGGTGTAAGAGGCTGCGGGCTCAGAGACACAGCGACCTGCAAAAGTCACCTACCGCCTTTTACTGCAAGACTTCAGACGACGCTGCACTCCTTCTGGTGGCAATTCGGCCTGCTTTAAGATATATTTTAGAACAGGTGTCGCGTCCCAACTATGAGCTGTCAGATGTGGGAGGAATTCTTGATCTCGCTAAAATGGCAAACCTCTAATTACAAAAGGTAAGCACTGGAAACTGACTTGAAATAACCACTACAAGAAGTAGCACAGATTGAAAATACCTCTTTAGTTTTGAAGTTACTTTTATTTGAAATTAGAAGAACCTTACGAATAAGGAGGTATTTTCGAACTCGGCTATAATGGTCAGTTGCGGATGTTCCTCCGACAGGATTGTTTGTCAACTACAAGTGTTTGTGACTTCTAAATTCATTCAGAAAACAGTTTATATTGTTGCTCTACTTGTTTGAAGGAGCTATACCCACGAATTTTACAAGTCTCAGTACAGAGAGAGTTACTGGCTAGAATTATTCTTTATGACTGAGATGAGACAGTCGTATTAACTGAGCCTACACTCAGTACAAGGCACACGGACTTGCTCAGGTATTCTCTCATGATTTCATTAAAAGCGCCGATGCTACTATAGCTATTTCTGCCTAGCCCTGCCTGGCTACTCCCATGCTTCTGTCTCTCTGACTTCCCTGACTCACTGCTCGGATCACCCTGCTTCCGAGGTTTGTTAGAGTTTCCTTTTCACGCCCAACTTTCCCTGATATAACATGAAATGCCGTCGAAGGCCTCACGCCGCCTTATTGAGTGCAATTTTGCCCTGCTCTTCAGTATGTTTCTAGGGGATGGGTGGAGGGAGGGAGAGGTGTCTCTCCCTGTGTGGTGAAACATTTCTTAGGCCTGCCATTGGTGTTTCAAGATGTATCAGTGTCCCTACCAGTGACACTCTCTCTTTACCCCTTTCGTCCCTCTCTTCTCTCTCCCTGGCCAGGAAGTGCTGGATTTACTATAGTTGTCGATATTTGTACTGAATCCACCATGTTGATAGCTTATAGTGTTATCAGTATGCCGGCCGTAGTGGCCGAGCGGTTCTAGGCGCTTCAGTCTGGAACCGCGTGACCACTACGGTCGCAGGTTCGAATCCTGGCTCGGGCATGGATGTGTGTGATTTCCTTAGGTTAGTTAGGTTTAAGTAGTTCTAACTTCTAGGGGACTGATAACCTCAGATGTTAAGTCCCATAGTGCTCAGAGCCATTTGGCCCAGTTGTTATCAGTATACTTGGCCACACAGTATGTTGGCACCTGTCTGGATCATTGGGTGCCCTTTGACTTTTCATTGCCAGGACCTAACACCCTTACAGCTTCTATAGTTGTTAATATTTTTGTATTACACATGGCCTGTTCTGAGCGGATATTACGCAGGGAAGACAATAATTAAATACTCAACGAGTCAGATATGGGCAGACTCGTTTCAGCAAACAGAATACATATATAATTCACAAGATACTTTGAAATGGCATGTTGTCTAATTACTAGGCACATTACGTCATGCAGCAGCCGCTGCTATTACGAATGTAGTTCTACTACCCCCAGAGTATGGTAGCCTGGTCTCTCGCTGTTTAGGACAAACGACTCAAAAACTACAAATTTACCATCTAAATATAATGAAGTGGAATAAGCAGTACTAGCTTTTGACAATCACCGGTATTTGCTTTAATTATCTTCGTACTCTTATCCAGCATTAGGTGTCAAATCTAAGTTTTATACACCAGATTTGTAACTAAATGAAAATATGTGCGCACCTCGCGCCACCTTATACATTTATACATCACATATCAGCTACCAATTTCTTTTTCGCTTACGAAGTGAAACTTGGGAGTGAATGCCATGGCCCCAAGAGCCGGAAATGTTGCTAGTTGCGGAGTTGTGGCTAAGAGCTGACAAGGATGGATCTCCTTCCAGAGTGTAATATCCTAGCTGAATTTTTCTCTTATGTAACTTTGTCTATTTAGTTTAAGCAAGGTGTGTTCTTGTGTCACTGGGAAAGTTACTTCTCAGCTAGTGGGTCGTTCTTAGTTGCAGCTGATGAGTGGCAATACAAGTAATAACTGCAGTAAGTTATTTCTAAGTTTTGACAAGCGTTCTATCGTTTTTCGTCATCATCTGAAACAAAGTTAGTGTGTATGGACTGGCATTCCCAAGTCGTCACGGCGGGGAAAGGACACCTGGTGATGGTGTTCTCTCAATGTTCCAGGACAGAGGCCAACGACGGTCGGTGCCTGTCTGTGGAAGGGAGGACCAGCGCAGCTGGGGGAGCAGCACGCCACCTGCTGCCCTCTCTTCTCCACCACACGCTCACGATGCGGCAGTCAGTTGGTGGGTCTAGTGACGTCAGTGGTCCTCAGTTGAGGTGAGGATTGTCGGTCGTCCCAGCAGGAGTCTGGTCACCGACACTGCACCTACTGTTGCTTAAAAATTTCCGTATTGCAATTGTACAGAGAAGGAGAAATAAGCATACTATACGACATTTATCTGAGGAGAAATAGCCACTGTGATGATTAAATCATGAACTGAAACACATAATTTCCTGAGGCCATTAGTGTAAAACAACTGATCAGAAAACCAATGTTCAGGTTGTTAAGCAAATACCCTGCCGGCCTTAAAATGTAAACACGACAGCAAAGTCTTTTCTTCCGAAATTCATTTTTCGTCTTCCGGAAGTTGTATCTTGTGTAATATGGATATCAATGCTACTACCGTAAGAATAAAGCTTTTTGTTATTTTGAATATATTCAAAAATGGTTCAAATGGCTCTGAGCACTATGGGACTCAACTGCTGTGGTCATAAGTCCCCTAGAACTTAGAACTACTTAGACCTAACTAACCTAAGGACAGCACACAACACCCAGCCATCACGAGGCAGAGAAAATCCCTGACCCCGCCGGGAATCGAACCCGGGAACCCGAGCGTGGGAAGCGAGAACGCTACCGCACGACCACGAGATGCGGGCTTTGAATATATTGAAGAACTCCTTGTCGTCATTGAGAGTCACAAATTCGTAGTTCCAACCATCACTGACCCCCAAGTAAACTCATGAAAAAGGCAAAGTGGAGAAACGATTTATCATTGTTGCTTTTAGGGTTCCCTACATTAGTCGGTAAAAACGGAACCCTCATAGCATCACTCCGTTATCCGTATGCTGCCTTCCTGTCTCTTAGTCCGACTGTTCAAAACCCTTTTTCTCTGGAACGTGTAGACGTGTGGCGTTAAAATAGATGTCACATATTAAGATCTACGTTCTCTTGGGGATGTAAAACCGTCAAGCAACTAAAGGCAATGCTATCGAAAAACACGGACGCTTTTGCGATATATTTTGATGCTCGCAAACTAACGCATCACAGCCTTCATGGTACTTCTTCTTGACCAATAATCATGCTTTTTTCGAAGAAGCGGGGCCTCACGCTATAACCATAGAAACAACTCGGAAACTGTTTATTTGTAACTCATCACACGAAAAAAAGTTGTTTGTGAACCTACCGTCCGTCCGTCAAATCCTATTTTTCTGAGGAATGGTTTGAAGTATCAGGTTTAAATTCGTCACACGTACTGAGGTCCATAGTCATTTTGCGGTGCAAACATTTTAAGTTACTTGGTCAATTCAATAAGAAGGTACGGCCATTTATGTTACATATTTCGATACGTGCAAAATCACTCATTAAAACTTATGGGGTAATTCTCCACCACGTAGAATCGTGAAATTTGACTAGAAGAAACGTTTTTCTGTTCAGTTAAAGGAAATAAGTCCGAATATTGTAATTTGTATGTAAATTATATTAAAAAACAATTCTTTTTCATTTGCTGTCAGACTTCACACTTAAAACAATCTCAAAAACCTTGGGATTCCTGGAACCGATATCGTGCCGGTATCAGTGTCGATAGCAGCCGGAAATCATCGATATCCTCTATTCCCTGAGTGAATAAACTGTCTTTATAGGTAGGTGATTTAGCACGGAACACGCAGGGCGTTAGTCTTTCTCGCAAATCGTCGTTTTATGTTTTTTTTTAGGATTATTCGCATCCTTTGTAGTTGTTTGTTCTTTTCTTGTAGCGATATAGCTTCTAGAAATTTTCCTTCATTTTTGAAAGCTCTTTGGTCGGCTGGCATAATTTTTCCGCAATTCTGCAATCAAAGAAGTCGGTGGTAGATGAATTATGGACGATTTTGGAAGGCAACATGCTCACCAGATGCTTCTCTTCCTTCGGATGGAATGTGATAAGAGAGAGGGGGCGAAAGGGATTTATACCAACTCAGCAATTGGAATTCCTCCATCCACTTCCCTATCCATTTGCTATCGTAACCTGTACAGTTGTTTCATCATGCGCAACTGCAGAGAGAGATTACAAACATCAGAAATTAACTCGCTGGGATTCCCTAGCACATCTTAAAAATTCTCCTGGCTATCCGTAAAACAATATTTTCTGTCAGCCATCCCACAGACTCCTTTACCTCCCTTACACGGGGAAGCATAATTTCCATATTTTTACCGTGAAACCCATTAACAATCATCATTAAATTTCCAACATCTTCCTGGAAGTGTAACTAGTCGCTCTTTTGCTGAAATAAATTGATTTTACGTTTCTACAAGTATCACACCTTCACGTTTAGTATTTCCAACTTTAGAGTGTCAACTCCCCCTTTACTACGCAAGAAAACTTGCAGGATGATATCACACGAAATACTAACGCTTGTCTCAGTTTTTGACTAACAAATACCTTCGTCAATAATTAACTTACTGCAGCTCGTAGCTTTATATTCCACACTGGAAACCAGGGCTGTTCACTCCTTTCTTTCGTAACAGACTATGAGAAATTTAAATTGCAGTTGGCACTCTTGGAAACTTAGTGCATCACATAGTATAAGTTGCTTCATGTAACACTGATACTAATATTAAACAAGAGAATGTCACTCGATACAAGAAATAACTTAATACAATGGGTACAAACAGTAATAGCGTAAATTTCATTTCCTTTTCTTTGGCACCGAACTACCTATACCTTAGTACTGTTGAAATCACAGTGGGACCTCGCTCCATTATATTCACTCACGAGGTTTTCTCTATGTATACAACTCTTTGAGCTATTATCCTCGAAAGGTAGTTTTTTCGAGGGTAAAGTGTTTCAGATCCATTTACGTAAGGTTAGCTCTGTTCTCAGTAAATTACATTTTATTAGTTCTTTCAGTAGCCATACATTGGCCATAACTTCAATAGATTCGATAGTGGTTTACTGTATTTGCATTTCTGGGGTGCTGAAAGTGAATTAATTATTCACATGTGCATATGGATGCAACTGCGCACATACATTCTGTTAACTCACTGTTACAAACGGATTTTTAAAAAAAGAAAACCTCTCACATCATTTACCTTTACTTTCCAGTGAAAATTACTTCTATTTCCTGAACTTATCTTTTCCAGCAGAACCAAGGAACATGTCAAAGTAATTGGTTACTGATCAGACTGTGATGGATAGGCAATCAAGTTGGCTCTTTGCTATCAGGAGAAATACTCGAGCTTTTACCTCAACCGATTTAAAGAAATCAGCCTTCAGATTTTTCGATTCTTCTTCAACAACCATTAAGCAGATTTCTTTACAGATGAAAAAGCGTTGTATAACTGGCTTCACTACCAGGGAACCAGTAGGTTACTATGGTCGATAAACTCAGTAAAGTCACAACATATCCTGATAAGCTGTAGACGAAAGTCTGTCTAAAATAAACAAAGTTTCCACGTCAGGTTTTTTTCCGTTTTCCACGCCGTTTTCTGTCGCTTAAACAAAACAGCACATAACCTTCGAATATTCAATATTTCTTGTTATGCCAAGAACAATGAAAAAATGTAAAAAAAAATGCGATTAAGATATGCGCTTGTAGATGTAGCACAAACTGGGTGGCAACAACCGCAAAAAAGTTGACGCGAACGTATCCACGAATCTGCTTTTTCAGGTATGTTTTTTCCTGTGATGATAAATCACGTATTTCAGTAATTTTCACGTCATATGTTACGTGAGCAAGGGCCTAACGGCACTGAGTTCAGTCGTTTTGTCGAAGATAATTCACGGTGAAATCCACAGTACTAAATACTATGCGATATTCAGTAATATGACGCTGACCAGATGGAGTGCAGAAACGCACACATTGGGTGGGGCTGTCAGTGGTTGGTGGCCGGTGCCCACTGCACTGAGACGAAACTGTCGAGCGCAGACTGACTGATCTTGGCATGAAGCCGCGAGCTCTTTCCCCGAAAGGTTTTTTTTAAATTCCATAAGAAAGACACTCTTAGCAGGCAGACGAAATGCGGTTTAAAAATTTGAGAAATGTGTGGGTTCCGATATCTCGGCCTTGTATTCACACTACGCAACACTTACCTCGAACTAATGAACACATGCAGCTCCATTGCGGCTCACGTTGAATGCGACACTTCCTATTGATCACCAATTCGTTAGCGAATGGACGTGGGTATCAGCCCAACATTCATGTATCCGTGTGTGGCAAACACTAAACACACACATCAATGTTGGTCGGAAATCCGTTCATCGTCGTTGAACTGCCAGGCGGATGAGAAACTGACCCGGCACGCAACCCTGAATTCCGGGGGTGGTGGGCTTTCAGGAAAGGTTCTGACTCCATGTCAACGGCAGTCGGTACCTAACGCTGCAGTAATTTGTTCTGTCAGTGAATGCAATGCCCTTACTCACAGCAGCACGTGAAGCTGGACATCTGCTGTGGGCCAAGTGAAGTTGAAACTGCACACCAGTTCAATAGAGTCATGCGGAGTGGGCTGAGGAGTTTTCGAATAAATATGCGAATCTCCGACTGCGTATTAGAAGTGTAGTTGAGTACAAAATTACTTCTCTGATGCTTTGGAGGTGTTTCCCCTACTATGTGACAGGTTCGCCCATTCAGGTTACTGTTCACATCAACTGAGATTTTTATTTAAACATCGTTGAGAAACCAAGTGTTTACTTTCCTTCAACAGGTCCATCTACAAAGATTGCTGCAATCACGTTGACAGGGAAGCACATCTTCGTCCCTAGTCTGACAAATACTTACATACCCTGTCACACCTCGACCGACTAGCAAGGTCACTCTGTCTATGTTCTGTAGAAAATATCTGGGGATGTTTCGAACAGTAGATAGAACTAACAAGCAGTGTTCCCAGAGTTTGATAACTTTGTGGCATCTAATTTATCAGTGAGTGGCTAGATCTGAATACGGCCTACGCGCATAGACATGTGCCGTCTCCTGCTCATCAAATTCGACCCATCATCAAGCGCAGAGCCGATGTCAGACGGGGCTAGCATGAAGTCTCCTAGGACAGACTAATTTAAGATGCCCCCATAAACGAAACTTTCTGCCAGTCTGGGATTCAAACTCGGATCTCATGGTAAAAGCAGCAAGTAGACTTGCAAAGTTCTCTTAAGGTGGGAAATGCATGAAACGGATAGTCACCTGTTAATATGCAGTGTGCTTCAGATACTAAAGAAGGATAAGTAAAATTTTCTGTTTTTCTTTGTATTAGTGCAATACAAATCCAAATTCAGTTTTCAAAATTTCTATTGAAAATTATGAAATTATTATAAAATAATCATTTTAATACACCTCTTATAACTGATTATCTCATTTCCCTCATCTACTCACTACCAAAATGAGCTCTGTTACTTCTACATCCATGTACGCTGCTGTAAGTGACCAGTTTGGAATATCAATGACAAAGAGTTTTCGTAAGATTTCGCACCCTCTTCCTAGGGTTCGGCAGAGGCATTTAAGGTCATTTAACTAAATGTTATAGTTTAAACAAAACAATGGAAAATTTGTTTGCTACACTTCTGGAAATCTATAGTCCAAATAGCGAGGGATTACATCTAATGTGTTCTGAGAAACAGGTTTGCGAGTGTCACAATACGTAATTTCCAGGAAAATTAAGTTAAAGGTCAAACTTACATTTTCCTCAATTTTCATTCTCAGAAAATTCCAGGACTGTAGAAACGATCTTCCATGTCGTCAAGATTTGTCATTTAATTTCTTTTGTTTTGACATGCATCCTTTGTCATGAACAGACATGGCAGCTCTAGATTAATGATGGCGCTAAATTTCGTCAGCAGTTGTTAGAGTCAGTGCACCAGCCTTGAAGTCGAAACGCTGTAATACTTTCCGCCCACCAACGTTTCCGTAATCAAAAACAATTATGGTATCATATGTTACAGATTTTACAACTGTTGATGACGAAAATATTATCTGGGGGCACATTCCAGAATAAGAACATTCGGAAACTCATTTGCATTTTGAGTAATGAGTTTCCTGATGATTACCCTTCTTTAGTAAATCAGAATTTGCCAGGAACACAGATGTGACCTTCGCAGCATTCATTAGACATTAAAGGATGATTTTCTTCCGGCTGTAGAAAGTGTTGTAGCACAAACATCAAGGAAAGGGGGCCTGACAAGTTAACATCGACGATTTTCATCGCCTCCCGTAAGACTTCTAAAATGAAACTTCGAGAAATATTTCTCAATGAAGTTTGTTACTGTCTACAAACCAATTTGGAAAAAAAAATTTTGGCATTGCAAACGTTCTCCCTAAAGGTGTTCTATCTTTTCCCTAGTACAACATTTATCCACTGCCCATGAAGCTTTCCAGGGATTTTTTCTAGGGATATCTTTCATAGCAACCCCTCCCCCAAAAATGTATTTGTAGATCAGTATCTAATTAATATGCCAAATGGTGCAGTAGTAGATAATTTTGTATCTTGGCACACTGTTCAGACTTTAATATATTTTTGGTCCCTCTTAAAATGATAACATTACTTTTATATGTGTTGCACTCGTTTCTGCGATTAAAAGAGTTACTCCAGGAAAGTAAGCTCTTTCCAAAATTCAGAAACTGTTGTATAGTGGAAGTGTACCTAGGAACAAATATTTTATTCATATTTATAAGTGTTTCAATCGAGACGAAACTGACAGTGTTGTATTTAATATTAAATGTATTCCATTATTACTGTACTACAAATCAAGTAGCAGTAAGTGAATTCAGATTTTAAAAAAAGTATTTTCAAAATTACGTATTCTAGAGAAGAGTTAGAAGATAAAAACAATTTGAAGTGGAAACTACTATCAGGCAAACACATTTTGATTTTCGGCTTTCAGAAGATTATTAAGACATTAAATTAACTCAGTTCACTTACAAATGCTGCACAAAACACAAGCTCACGTCTTAAAACAAGAACAAACGTAGTAACCAGTGCTGAAACTGCTATAGTAGCCTTCTTTCATATCATTCCAAAATCGGTCACGGGACTGGAGCACCGACCAGGAATAGTCATGTGTCCCTGAGTACACTATTCTTCAGGTACGGTACTGTACCCTGTTCGATTTATTGTGTTTTCGAACTGGTTTGTAAATATATTGTTCTTGTATGTCAATGTGTTGGAGAAACAGACATCATACTGATTGTCATTTGGACTACAACAATAAAGCATAATACTCACTGAAGTTCACAGAGGAATGAAGAGGGCCTCAGAGTAAGACGAAAAGTTTCCATTACTTGCTTCGAATATCATAGGTATAAACTATTTGGGCAATCTGTTATCGCCCACAAAGTTTACATATCGATTGAGATGCGAAACGAAAACGCTCGTCTGCTTTCCTACGACATTTGCCTACATACAGAAAGAATTCTTCTCAATGAATTAGGAGTGATGAAAGCTGTTGGCATCGATTCAAGTAAAAAAAATTTCCTTACTTGTTTACAGAAACGTCATCTGTTACTATCTCTCAGCATTTGTTTATTCATGCTAGGAATTGGTTATCATTCCTAGACAGCAACTTTTAACCATTCTATATTCCTCAGTTAATTGTTATTACAAAATTAACTACTTTGCTACATTATAAGTTCTAAGTATGCTTGTGAACCCTTTAACTTTACAGTACCACTGCATTCATAGTGGCCACTTTAATATTCTTCTTGTCAGTGACATTAATCTCAATAAGTCAAACAATTAATGATTTATATCTCTGTGTAAATAAGTGTCACATCATTCAGCACGTGTAACAAACTATATTTTATGAGCGATTTATTCTAACATTAGCATCATATCTGAATGAATATAACATTTGAAATGTTCATCAACACTCTTGTTTAACTTTAACACCTCATTCAATAAAAAACTATCATCAGTATCATAAAAATTCCATGAATTTTCAAACTTATCAGTACAATAATAACTTCTTACAATAATCTTCATTACTTCAATTAACACTTACATCTCAGATAACTCCAACACCTCAACCATGATCCACATTAGCTAATACATCAGTAATTATCTAATTACTGCTCTACAGTGGACAAAATTTTTTGTACATCGTAAATAGTGCACTTTCAACATAACTTCATCCTAATGATGAAGAGAACATAAATCACACACGTTTCAAGATTTACGGTTTTTTGGCTTGAATCTTCTCATATTCTAGTGATTAATACTGACTTTAAACTATGAATGAGACTGTTCTGAAAACGTATTACCTATGACATTCTACCTTAAGTAACTCTATTTCCTACATAATACTTGCATAGCCTCTGGAATCACTGTCTTCTTGTATATATCATTGCTGTTACCACACATTATAATTCAATTCATACACAGTTTTGTCAATAACAGTGGTACACTTACATAACCAGATAATTTGTAGAATTCAAATAATGCAAGTTGTGTGTCAGTTTAGCCTCAAACAAGATGGAGTTGAAAAGAATTCTGTTCAGCTACAGAAGCTATAGACAGAATTGATTCTGTAAGCTCAAATATACACATGGGATAATATTAAAACACTGAAATAATAACCGCATTACCACAGATAGAGTTAAAGCAATAGAAAGAGATAGTTGGATAGAAAATGGAGAAGATGACAAAATAGACACAGAAATGGAGAGTATAATTCTGATACATTTTTCAGGGTCCAGTAGTCACAGGGGTACAATGTCTTTATTTGACATAAAGCACTTAACAAATAAATGAGTTATTTAAAACATACCACATCATAATTATCAATATCTTTAAAATATTACATACAACTTCAATCATGTTAGTTCATCCCTAGGACAAATCTCAGTATATAAGCCGAAAATCAGCACCATGTAACGTAGAAAGCAACATAAGGATGCAAAATTCAAAAGCCTACCTAGTATTACAAATGAAACTAACTTAATGATCTAAATTCTACTATGTTTGTAAGTAATGACACAAAAACAAACTCTGTTGCATGCTGACACTCGAAGTTCAAATGGTTCAAATGGCTCTGAGCACTATGCGACTTAACTTCTGAGCTCATCAGTCGCCTAGAACATAAAACTAATTAAACCTAATTAACATAAGGACATCACACACATCCATTCCCGAGGCAGGATTCGAACCTGCGACCGTAGCGGTCGCTCGGTTCCAGACTGTAGCGCACAGAACCGCTGGGCCACTCCGTCCAGCGACATAGAAATAGCTGGACTCTGCATGATGCACTTTTTGTAATGAGTCTATATGCTTTTGGAGATATACAATTTAAGTAAATCTTCTCTTTGATGTATTCATATGTTCACCGATTTCTCATACAGAAACAGCAGTTGACCGGCGTTGCCTGGTGAAACGTTGTTGTGATGCCTCGTGTAAGGAGCAGAAATGCGTACAATCACGTTTCTTACTTTGATAAAGGTCGGATTGTAGCCTATCGCGATTGCGGTTTATCGTATCGCGACATTGCTGCTCGCTTTGGTCGAGATCTAATGACTGTTAGCAGAATATGGAATCAGGTGGGTTCTAAAGGGTAATATGGAACGCCGTGCTGGATCCCAACGGCCTCGTATCACTAGCAGCCGAGATGACAGGCATCTTATCCGCATCGCTGTAACGGATCGTGCAGCCACGTCTCGATCCCTGAGTCAACAGATGGGGACGTTTGCAAGACAACAACCATCTGCACGAACAGTTCGACGACGTTTGCAGCAGCATGGACTATCAGCTCGGAGACCATGGCTGCAGTTACCATTGACGATTCATCACAGACAGGAGCGCCTGCGATGGTGTACTCAACGACGAACCTGGGTGCACGAATGGCAAAACGTCATTTTTTCGGATGAATCCAGGTTCTGCTTACAGCATCATGATGGTCGCATCCGTGTGTGTGGGACATCGCGGTGAAAGCACGTTGGAAACGTGTATTCGTCATCGCTATACTGGCGTATCACCCGGCGTGATGGTATGGGGTGCCATTGGTTACACGTCTCGGTCACCTCTAGTTCGTATTGATGTCACTTTGAACAATGGACGTTACATTTCAGATGTGTTACGACCCGTGGCTCTACCCTTCATTCGATCCCTGTGAAACCCTACATTTCAGCATGATAATGCACGACCGCATGTTGCAGATCCTGCACCGGCCTTTCTGGATACAGAAAATGTTAGACTGCTGCCCTGGCCAGCCCATTCTCCAGATCTCACGAATTGAAAACGTCTGGGCAATGGTGGCCGACCAACTGGCTCGTCACAATACGCCAGTCAGTACTCTTGATGAACTGTGGTATCGTGTTGAAGCTGCATGGGCAGCTGTACCTGTACACGCCATCCAAGCTCTCTTTGACTCAATGCCCGCGCACATCAAGGCCGTTATTACGGCCAGAGGTTTTTGTTCCGGGTACTGATTTATCAGGATCTATGCACCAAAATTGCGTGAAAATGTAATCACATGTCAGTTCTAGTACACTATATTTGTCCAATGAATACCCGTTTATCATCTGCATTTCTTCTTGGTGTAGCAATTTTAATGGCCAGTAGTGTATAATGACTTCTCAACGCCCGCAGAATATTGTGCTTTCGGTGTCAAATTAAGGCGATTATCAACTGCTGGCAGGGGCGGTAGTCACGGACTTGATGAACAGATAACGCCTTTTGTCCACTCAAGCTTCCTCTTCTGCCTTGACCCTAACTTTTAGCCACAGTAGCATTGCAACTCCTCTAGGAGGCAGAAGATAAGATTCAGTTTTAGTATGAGTTTAATATTTCTCACATTCATAGACCGATCATCAAGTGATCTCAAACTGACTGTAGCTGAATTTAGTATCTTTTACGAATTTTTACAAAATGGTAGGGAGAGTTAGACTACAGAATCTTGTCATAACTGTCATCATAGGAAGCCTGGACAGGAGTAGAAATAATTGTTGAACGTATGAAAACATCAAAGAGAAGATTTACTTAAACTGTATATCTCCAAAATCATATAGACTCACTACAAAAAGAGCATTAATATGCAGAGTCCAGCTATTTCTATGTCAACAACGCTGGACGGAGTGGCCTAGCGGTTCTAGGTTCTACAGACTCTAACCGCGTGACCGGTACGGTCCCAGGTTCGAATCCTGCCTCGGGCATGGATGTGTGTGCTGTCCTGAGGTTAGTTAGGTTTGAGTAGTTCTAAGTTCTAGAGGACTGATGACCTCAGAAGTTAAGTCCCATAGTGCTGAGAGCCATTTGAACCAATTTTATGTCAACAACGATGGGGCACCCGGAAGCAACTGTGACTGAAGCAGTCATGCTGGAGAATCTCAACGTGCGAGTGGTGTGAGTGACATGAGCCAATCCAGGACTGGGATGCAGTCGTCCATATGCTTCAAATATCTCACACAAAATGTAGATTCCTCCGTATTGTACACTTTATTTTTAAGAAATCGGACCATACTCGCATTTTCACATCGCTAAGGTATCGTTACTTCTTGTGATAACCCAATACAACTAAATGGTATAGGCTATATCACCTGTACGTTCTCTCATCAGTTGAAAAAGGTATTCGTATCAGCTTAATATTCGCTACGTCCATCATCACAGGAGTAGAATATTAAACCGGTTTTGGGTCATGACAAGGCGGTAGGAGCACGTTCTACCTCTGTCACAAGAAGTCTCCTCACTTTGGAACACATTTAATGCATTTAAATGCGTCATTACCTATGAAGTCTCTTAAGGTAGCAAAATAGCATCACAGAAGAGATGTACATGTCAGGTTAATACCAAATGTCACGTTATAAATCTGGTAATAAAGCTGATTTTATTACGATGCCATTTTTCCCAGTGCAGATGAGAGATTTCGTTGAAAAATTTCTCTGCAGCGAGGAAACGCCTCCCGACAGCTCCCTCTAGTGAATCATATCTGTGGTAGTCTCGCCCTCGATTCCACCCACCTTGAGGCACGCTTCTGGTATCTAACTGTCTGAATAATTAATGAAATTGATCATGAGAGTCCCTATAAATGGTGAGTAAATTTTTTCCTCCAGTCGGATTAGACTCGCCAGGTCACCGTTGCAGACGCTTGTATGACGTCACTGGGTGCTTCCTAAAGCTAGGTCGTCACTTCTTCCGATACCAAAATGGGTAGTATTCGGCGTCAAATAGCTGAAGATATGCATCGCTAATTACGTACTGCCTCTTGGTTACCTTGTCATACTAGTGGAACCAAGTCACTTAGAAATCCGGTGTACTGCTCCCAAACTAATGCTGCTGATTCCTAGGGCTCTATAAGAGCAGGGAGGTATTTCATTTCTGCTCCATCCCCATGACACCTCCGCCAAATCCCGGTCGCTGATTCCGGCTCACCTGTGAATATCTGCTACCGCTGACACCAGATCACAAACCTCTGCCCACACATCGGGCCTGTACCGCTCTGCTCGTTGTGCTGGACAGCTGTTAATGATTTCCGACTCAGAAAAGTTGTCCTATCCTTCGCGGAACTACTGGGCCCCTAAATGTCACTGGGGTAAATGCCAAGATGTTGATAAATATGGTTTCCCTCCTCTCACCTGCAAACCGAAACGTTCTTAGGTGTGTTTTCGAGAAATGCCGGGAGGACTGACCCAGTGAGCAATACCAAAATACCTGCCCGACCACCGCCCCATCGCAAACATGGATGAGCTTGCAGACTGGGGTTTCTGTCAGAGTACAGCCCTCTTGAAGTGTTCCTATTGGTTCCTGCCAGATAAGTGGATGGGTGCTTGAGAACTCAAATGGCAATCCCTGGAGGTAAGGCGAGAAATACTATCGAGAAAATTTAGAGTACCGACATTTGAAGCTGACTGCAGAAGTATTCAACTCCTGCCAACACTGAATTCGCATAAAGATCACAAAGACTGACTACGAGAAATGAGCATTCATACGGAGGCCTGTATTCATTCTTTTCTTCCATGTCGCTATATCTGCAATTAGAATAGGAAAAGAAATGACAAGCAATGTACAGGGTACCTTCCACCAGGCACCATAGATGACTTCCGAAGTATGCATATAGATGTAGTTGTCCCTTATTTATCGAGAAAACGAAAGACGGAACTTCTAGTGCTGATTGTCTCTCAACAAAAATCTTCGTATCAGCCCCTAACTGCAGTCACATCGTGAGACGTGTGTTAGAGGCTTTTTTTATGGAGCATACATCCATAATACGAATCTAATGGTCACATAGCTTGCAATACACTATCCACTAAATCATTTACATCGGTGCAGCAACCTCATAACTCCACGCACAATTCAGAGCTACTGCAAGATTAGGGGATATTCGTGACTTAAACACAGCACTACCCACTTTCTACTCCCACTTATTGCTCAACAGCGGATCGACCATGATGCTGTATTCTACCCCTGCGTAGTGCACATGTGCAAAGTGATGGTCATTTACTCAGAAGCAAATCAATTACTAACACGCTTATACAACTATCGTACATCGAGAGCCAATTAACAAATAGTTACAAACCAGATCAAATCGTCATTGTTTTTTTCCAGCAACAGCTGCCATGTAAGTACCTCTTCCACCTAAATCGGAATTGTAGCACAACGGTCTCTAAGTGAAAGAGCGGCGGGATTTGCTGTAACTCGGCTCCTACAAATTCACATCTTAGTGTATCGACGACACACCCCTTAAAAATCCATGCAGATGAATTTGAGCTTGACATATTCTTCCGCTTTATCTCCACAACTTGCCAGTTCTTAGTGTTTGCATTTCTTCCCTCAAGATTCCCAAAAAAAAAGTAACCGAACCTGACATGTGCATTCTATTCCAGCTCCCTCCAGATGCTTACTGCTAGGCATATTTTATCGGCAGTTAACGAATCCGAAGACAGTGTACGGGATTTCTAGTCCTATTAGCGTGCAAGAGATTTTTGTTACGTTCAGGTCAGCTGCCAGCTGCACAACAAGTCGTCCAGCTTGCAGATACCTCCATTACCTACGAACATCCCCAGCTAAAAGAAATAAACTGCAAGCGTCTGTAAATTGCGTGGTCGAGCGTTCATAGAACCAGTATTATCGATTACCCATCTGTCCCAATCTTACACGCTGAGTAAAAATTTGCCTATATACTTGCATGTATACCCTCAACCACCTCTAAATTTCTGGGAGAAATGTGTCAACTCTCCCCAATATTTTTTTCACTCGTGTATTCGAATGCAGTATGCCCACCTGTACGATGCTAGCTGCATCTGCATGACGCTTATGCTTCGCAGACCATCGACCTAACATGAACAGATGTCCGCTCAAACGACTGGTAGATAGCGACTTTGTTGTGTTGACCTGTCGAATCGACGTTGCTATTCACCAGTACACATCATTTCACCGTAAACGTGTCTATGTTTGTTAATGTCGGTGTAGCAGCTGACATTGACTTCAAAGGTATTGAGGGAATTGTGACTGTATAGTGAGGCATGAAGGAGGGGCTATTTCACATACATTGAGGGAAACTATGCGTCAATGTGACATATATATCGAGGGGCAGTTGGCGGCTAAGCGGGTCATGTTCTGTGCCAGGATTCATGTCTTCGGCAGTAGCAATGTTATGCACCAAGATGTATTGTGCTTGGTATTGATGCGCAAAAATTGACTGCTTAGGAGTCATCACAGGAAGTATTTCTAAAGCAACGAAATTCTCTGAACACACATGGCCTGCAGATGTGGAATGTGCTACAGTGGAGCGAGAGTAGAATTGTGGAACAGTATTCCTTCAGATATTGGGAGGGCTGAGATGGACATGTACTGTTCGTTATTTCGATCACTCAGTTACTTTAAGATCAACAAAAGTTCATTCAAGATGGTATACGTACTCTAACGGGTTTTGCTTGCAATAAATTTGGAATTTAAAGCACACAAAAATTCGCAAAAATTGCAAAATATGTCGCATAGCTTCGAAACATCAGTCAATGTAATTTATGTACAGTGTTTGTTCTGTGTGTGGATCTCTCTACCACCATTAATAAATGTTCTGTTAAAGCTACAGTCTTCCATTCCATGTACATGCTCATAAACTCCAGTCTGATTTCGATGCTTACGACGAACATACAGTCCATCCAAAGTAGCAATGGCATCAGATGTCTGTAACACAGCTACCAAAGGTGTGTCAGGGCCTTTTAAGTAAAATGATGATGCATATGCTGCTCAATCCTACAATTAATAAATGATTTATTATAACTACAGTCTTCCATTTCATACACAGGCATCTTGATGCTATTCTAGTTTGGAATGCAGCTTGCTCAGGAAGAAAAGAATACCCTTCAGCACTACAGTGGTGTTAGATGAATGTAACTTCATCTCAGAACGTTTGTCAGGACTATTTATACACAGTGATGCTATGTGTGGTGATCCCTTCCACCATTTACAAATGTTCCATTAAAATTAGAGTATTCCATCTCAAATACAGGCATATAGACTGTATTCTAATTTCAAAATGCAATTTTTCTAAGAAAAATACGCACTAATGCAACAGTGCACTGGAATCAGAAGCGTGTAATATTGGTCCCAAACACTGTCAGGGCTATTTATGAACCGTGATATTGTGTGGTACTTCTCTTCTGTAATTCGCTAACGAGCAATTAAACATTTATAGGAGAAAGTTTTTGTCAAACTTTGAAAAATAATACGTTTATTACATTCCTTATTACTAATATACGAATTTAATAATCTTAGAAGTGTTTTATGTTTTATATAGTAAAATATAGGTGCCTGAATTACAGACCACTGTCCATCTTGCGTGGGGTTTCGACTACTGTGGATGGTGGCCATTTAAAAGACCGCTTTCTTATGTCACAAAAACACGAACAAAGAAACATGTCATTTCGAATGCAATGACGATACAATAAATTAATTAATTTGCTCAATTTCAAAAATGGAACACATTACAATATTCAAACAAGATAACAGATCTAAACACAATGAAATATTACAAATTGCAGGGCCACACATTTTCTTTAGAATGAAATGGGTGAAGAAAAGAAGGCTCTATTGTACTACAGTGAGTGCACGCTTTGCTCATAACCTCACATGAAAAATGTACCCCTTCATTTGTCACTATCTGTGGTTAAAGGTTTCGGACATTTTTTCCATAAACTTTGCACTTGGGGTTGTCTGTGTTCCATCTTTCTTCTTGGTAGTAACATCTCCAGTTATTCCATTGGCCAAGATACTTCTTAATTTTAGGTGTGGCATTGGATTTCAATTATACTTGCCATCAAACTTGATTTTGTACCTCTGTCTCTCCATTTTGATATGGAAATATCAGGATCCATAGTACAGCCATCCTGTCCTTATCTCATCTGCTTGTCTGCCTTCAGGAAGATTTTAGGAAAATATCTACTATTTTGGAGCATTTTTCCACAGCCAAATGCTTCTCTAATTAATAATTTTGAAAGAAATGGTAGATTCGTAATTGTCTGTAAAAAATATGCAATACCCAACAACTGGAATGGTTTTTACAGGAAGCCAACGACCTTACCGCAGTGGTAACACTGGTTCCCGTCAGATCACCGAAGTTATACGCTGTCGGGATGGGCTAGAATTGGATGGGTGACCATCCAGTCTGCCGATCGCTGTTGGCAAGCGAGGTGCACTCAGCCCTTGTGAGGCAAACTTAGGAGCTACTTGATTGAGAAGCAGCGGCTCCGGTCTCGGAAACTGACATACGGCCGGAAGAGCGGTGTGCTGACCACATGCCCCTCCATATCTGCACCCAGTGACGCCTATGCACTGAGGATGACACAGCGGCCGGTCGGTACCGCTAGGCCTTCATGGCCCGTTCGGGAGGAGTTTTTTTTACAGCGACAACTTTCTCTCCTAGGGGCCCTCCTTCCTTAAGTGAGAAATGCCTACATAAACCTGAAAGTTAACACTATCCTCCAATTTCACTTCCATGCTCTCGGATTTCTTTGTGTTATTACTTGAGTTTTGTATTTAGGATGTATAAACATATATATAATGCAAAACCCAACTATTAACCCAATAAATTTCCTACATTATTTTTAACTAATTTTCTGATCAACAAATCCTTACATGAATGAATATACATCGCGCACACAAAATGGCGGCAAAGACACATTTCACGTGGACCGTGTTCTCCTAGCCAGCTACCATCTCAATAAGAACGTTCTATCAACCTCATATAAAGAAAGACTCAAGTAATCCATTTAGGAACACCTAATGTGTTGTTAAGGGCCAGCTTACAATATAACTAGTTCGCTGTTTGACACTTATTAAAGGTGATCAATATATCAACCACTAGCCTACAAAGGATTACAACCGATGTTAATTTGCACCATATACATCCCATAACGATTTTTGAAATGTACTTATGAACCGCAACATTTAAGCAGAATCAAACTCGTTACAATCAATTTCCATAGATACAAATTAGACCATTAAAATAGGATTCTTTGTAGTGGACGGATCTCTATATCAAGTTACTACAGGAGCAGGAAGAGTCTGCGACACAGCCACTGCGAGGAAAGTAGATTTCCCATGAGGAAGTGGGTAGATCCTTGAAATTCTAAGAAAATAAACATAAGATACAGGGAAAAGAATTGTAAGAACTGGCAACTACTTCGATGTCCCAGACACCTGCTTCTTAAAAACAGCACTTTTTAATGTCATACAGTTATAACTTATATTGTTCGATCATGGTTCTTTAGACACTTTCTTGCTCTTTATACCTAATATTCCTGCTGACATCACATTGTCACCTGTATTTAGCAGACATGGTTTCTCAGTCCTGACAGAGATGAAGTAGAGAAATTTACCACATAGGTATCTCCGAAAGTCATCACACACATTTGAAAGTGTTTGTCATTTGGATCCCAGTTTGTACCAATAAATTGAAGTCTAGAAATTTTAGAGCAGAACAAACCAACATGACAAATCACAGTCATTAATATATACTGAACAGGTGGAGCATGCACACACACACACACACACACACACACACACACACACACACAAACTGCCCATCATGAGCTTCGCACATACATGCAGATGGTACAGCGCAATGAGCTTAGAGAACAACACTGTACCTGGGTACAGTTTCAGGAGGGGTGGTACAGCACATAAGACGGAGAGTATAGTGAAGGACTGCATCTGGCTGCTGTGAGTGGTTACGCAGTACTGTGTAATAATTTATCCAATCAATTTGATATTAGTTGCAGCCAATGGCCTGGTGCAAGTGAGGGCAAGAGTGCCATAGATATGGTTAGAGATTTGGAGCTGTAGTCAGGTGTAACCATCTCCCACCTACACGGAGAGAGACGGGCATCGAAATAAGATCTGCTATATTACCAAATTTATGAAGTAACGTGGAATATTAACTAGATATTTACAACAAATCGGTGCTGCTATTTCAATAACGTAATAGATTTCCTAGATACTGAGGCAGTTGGATACCTCAAGAGAGTTCAAAAGGAAGAAGGCATCCTTGAGCAGAGATGGAGCATGCTCTTAGCACTCTGTCATGAGCAAAAAATGAGTGTAATATTCCAGACCTGTAATGCAGAACGTAGCAGATATCAGGTTGATAGTAAGAGTTTCTTCTACCCGATGAGATAATACATAGATGATGTATAATCTATGCTATGTTGTTGTACAAGGTTTTGACAACAACTAACGATAAATTAACGATGTGAAAACTGATCTATGCTCCGTTTTCTTGTGGCTTCTAAAATAACACATTCAAAAGCGAAGAATCAACATTTCCTGTGAGAAGTTGAAGGTGGTTGGACAACCTGCCCGTCTCGGTTCAAGCACAGTGAATTTTTTAACCTGTGAAGTGTATGTCAGGGTGGAACTGCAGTTGGAGTTCCGTGCGCAAGCCACGTCTGCTGGCCTCGCAGTGTGTTAGGAGTTAGCGAGGCCTGTATGCGGTCAGTGGCGGACCTGAAGATGCGGCATACCCTCTTGCAACTGGCCGGTACAAAGAGACGTTCTTAAGTTAATCGGCTCTTGGCCGCATCTGTGTGACAAGTCCAGCGGCGTCCCTCGTAGCGCTCTCTTGAGTGTCAAAATAGCAAACTGGTATGCTGCTTGAGCATCGACAGAACCAAACATTCGTGTTGTGTGAATTCTTTGATTGTTACATGGAAATCAGAATCAATATGATAAGGTGGGCAACAAAAATTGCACACAATCAGTTTACAAGCCAAATTTCACTTCTCACAATAACACGCATGCAGCAACTTCTCTAATATGCTACTGGAAAACAAAAGTTGCTTACTTCATAAGGATATTAAGACTTTGACAGTTTCATAAGGCTCCTGACTGATTTATATCACTTCTGTTCACAGTAACTGTCCACTTCATTCTTCTTTGAATCGTTCCTCAAAAATATGAGCATATAAAATGGACCTTCTTCTCTGTTGAAAATCCTAAATCTGTACAATATGGCGTTGTTTGATTTGGACGATTATTCCTCCAATGTAAACTGGTTGGTTGACAGGTGAGCAGTTACACTGATAGTCCCTTAGTCCATTGACTGTTGTGGACGGTTGACGTGTGGACACCGGGAGATGTACAGAGAGGCAGCTGCCGGCACGGCCAACACACCTGCGGGTCTCGAGCCTTCCCCCGGCCAGCACAGCCACGTCTCCTCGCACTGCTGCAGTCGGCGGACGATGCGCGCTCCATGATCGCGAGAGTCTGCCATCAGATGTACTTTTCGCCACATGTGTTTAGTGTAAGGTGGAAGCTTTCTGGTGGAGAAGAGTGTCTGGCAGTCCACGGAGGGTGTTCCTTGTGTTCCCAAACATCAGTGGATATGTTTAGCTCTGTGTTCTATTTTAGGCTTAAATGTAATTACTTGATTTGCATAATGTATATGTGTCTCTCAAACATTAAAAATACGTTTTATTACGAAGGTGAAACTTTGTAGCGTGACCATGAGTGTTTTAATTGATTTATTTGACTCTTGCAAATTGTGATAGGATTAATTTGATAGGGTGGTGCAAACAGAGTGGGCTATTTTTCCCACAAAAAATGAAGTCAGCACCTTTCTCTCCAGCCTTTTTCCCCACCAATTCACAAGTGAGGAGGGCAGGATCCATGTCTTCTACAAACTGATTAAATAAATGGTATACAAACAGAATTGAACAACGTCATATTGTGCCAATTAAGACTGATTTGTTTTTCTTGTTGTGAGATTCCTCCACACCAGCAACTCAGCACAGATTCAATATTTAGGAGACAATCTGAGCAGTCATCTTAGCTTGTTTTTCGTTTAGTAAAGTCATCAGAATACCAAAGCCAATTCCAAAGTTCTTTAGACAAAATATCAATACAGTGTGAAAAGTGACAAATGACCGTAAAAAGTAAAACATATGAGACCGTTCACATGAGTACTAAAAGGGACCTGTTAAATTTCAGTTACAAGATGAATCAGACAAATCTAAGTGTTGCCTATTGCACAAAGTATCTAGGAATAAAAGTTACTAACAAACTACATTGGAACGATCACGTAGATGGCGTTGTGGGATAGCCAAATCTAAGACTGCAGTTAATTGGCGAAACAGTCAGAAGATGCAACAAATACGCTGACGAGAAGACTTATACTAAGAATGTACGTCCTCTGCCAAAATCTTGCTGTGCATTGTGGGATCCTTACCAGATAGCATTGGCGGAGGACATCAACAAAATTCAAGTAACGGCAGCAGGTTTTGTCTCGTCGTGAAACAGGCAACAGAGTGCCTGGGATATGATACATGAACTGGACTGGCAGTCATTGAAACAAAGGCGTTTCTTGATGCAGCGAGACCTTCCACCAACTTAGTCTCCAAATTTGCTCTCCAGTTACGTAAACATTTAGTTGACGTCCACCCACATAGTGAGAAATTATCATCATAGTAGTATAATAGAAACCAGAACTGACACTTTGGTGTTCCTCTAGCCCCCGAACCCCCCCCCCCCCCGTCCCTCCCCACCACCACACACTATTCGACGTCAGAATGGCAGAAAAATAGTATGAGAGTGGTTCGATGAACCCTCTGCCGAGCACTTAAGTGTGAAGTTCAGAGTACTCATATAGATAAACATCATAAAAGAGAATTTTGTTTACGCTGAGGCTCATTTCCACGGCGGCGTCTACGCGTCTCGAACAGGTCCACAAAGCACCCCACTGAGGACGCAAGTTGGGGGTGGAGTAGGACTCGTGTAGCAAGATGGTTGTGACACACTGACCAAGTAGTTGACAGACATATTGGGTACAAATCTCACTGGGTGCATTTTTCAAATGTCTCTACAGGCAGCTGACTTCTCGATCTCTGTCAATAACCTGTTTCTTATTAGGAATGAGTCAGTAGTTAAAATGATATGAATTGGGTTTTAGTTATTCGGGGTTTCTATCTCTGTTTACAGCCTTATCATTGCACATGTGGTTTAAGAATATCCTTGCATACAAAACACTGTGTACCTCCCATAAAAACTGTACAGATGGCAGGAAAGTACCTATAAGTTAAAGGCTTAAGATCGTAATCAGCGTGTGTAAATGACCCATGCTTTATGTTTTTTTATAAAGATTTCAATCAACATTTTTCCCATAAACAACACGTTTAACACTAAATGCTATACAACCTCTAATGGCTGATGTAATAAAATGACAACCATAGCATCACTCATAAGGCAGTTGAAGATCGTAACAATCCGAATCCTTGTTCAAAGATAACCATCGATAAATTAGTTATCATAACAAAATAAACTTCCTGTTTACACTCTCCACGCAGCAAAGACCTGGGAGTTACGATCCACTAAGGCAGTTACATTTGAGGGCTGCTAGTAATATGTTAATGGTGTGACTTCGCACTTACAACTGTATCACCTAGCTGCTCTATTCCGGTGCACTGACTTTGTGTAGTGAACTTTCCTAGTCAGTCAGAAACATTCTGCCCAGTGTGCATTGCTAGTGTGAGCTGTTATCTTCACAAGCTCTTTGTTTGCGTTTGTTAATACTGAAGCTGGTGAAGAAATATGCCCATGGAGATACTTAAATGACAATTACTGTTGAGAGGATCGCTGTTATGCCTCAGGTTACAGCTGAGCTTGTAGCACATCGCTGTAATGGTATGAATTCCAGAACCACACAAGCTCATAAGAACTACTGAACGAGAAGTGCGTATAACGTAATTATGTAAGACATCTGAATCTCAACAGGCGTGGTTAGAGAGCCTGTATGCAGGAAGAGAGTGGCCTTAGGCGAAATCGCTCGTGATTGGCTGATCAGCTGCGACGCCATTTTCTGCCACCGGTATCTCTCTCTCTCTCTCTCTCTCTCTCTCCCTTACATCGTATCGCTTTCCGAGATTTGATTATTGTTTTGGAGACTAACGGAAACAATCAGAGTTACAAACGTTGCTATTCTCTGTATATATGTTTCAACTTAATTCAGACACCTTTTTGCACAGGTGTTAGATCTGCGAGCTTCAACACGAGTACAAACAAGAATGAGTTTTGTGGTGAATTCGGTACAGTTTTTAAGCAACTGCGATATTCACTTGTGCCATATGTATTTGACGATTTGTTGTTCATTCTGCCGCCACTTTGTGCTGTTTCCTCATCTTCTCCTTGGGAGAAGGTGGAGTTTGTGTGCTAGTATATTTGCAGAATGAGGAAAGATGGAAGCAGTGGAGAATTTCTGTGAACAGAGGTGCTAGAAGTCACTGAGCAGCCTTATGAAACGGACGAGGTATTCTTATCTATGTGAAGTAAGTGATTTTTGTTTTCCAGCAGCTTATAACACGAATTGCGTTATATATGGTACTGTGAGACGTGACATTTGGCACGTATAGCATGTATATTTGATTGTGTGCAATATTTTATAGCACATAGTCGTGCCCATACATGTATTTATGATATCATTATACAAATGTTTCCTTTCCCTTCTTTATTGTAGAATGATTTCACTGATGACCAGGTGGAGAAAGTGAGTGTCAATGGCTCGATGAAACACAAGTCCAAGGCCACACCAGTAATTTTTTTCGAGTAGCTACAAAGCCTAAAAGGAAGAAACCCTAACTATGCCATCATCATCCCACAGAAGAAAATGAGTGTAGTAACACCTCAGCAGAGGCAGCTGAAGAAGAGGAGGATGAGGAGGAGGAGATTAGTGTTTAACGTCCCGTCGACAACGAGGTCATTAGAGACGGAGCACAAGCTCGGATTAAGGAAGGATGGGGAAGGAAATCGGCCGTGCCCTTGCGAAGGATCCATCCCAGCATTGCCTGAAGTGATGTAGGGAAATCACGGAAAACCTAAATCAGGATGGCTGGACGCGCAGCTGAAGAAAACAGCAGTATGGAGAAGACCGAGGTTCCGTCTGAAAATGTTTTCCTTTGCGTGTAGTTTTGATACTTTTTCTAGACTGAACAATTACATCAAGATACACAGCAAAAAATTTTATATTTGGGACTCAGTTTACGAATGTCTAATTTGTGTTGAGTTTTCAAGTTTATGCTTCATTGTTATCCAGAAGCTCATGTTTTTCCGTTCCTATAAGTAGCTTTGCTAATTGTTGCCAATTTGTGTACTATCACAGGTACAAATATTGTGTGTATCTCGATATTTAGCAGTAGTTAAAATGTTAGCACACTTGTATTAACTTATGTGGTACATTCTATGTTATATTTAATGAAAACATGTAATAGTATTTTATACAGCGTTTTGCAACTGCGATGATTACATCTGCTTCATCTGCAAGAGGCTTCTCTACTAGCTAAATGTTCTCTATGCTTTCCATTCAGTTTTCTGGCCAGGATAGAAACATTTATTTTTTCTATCTCCATCGTTCAGTGCACATAAAGGTTCTTTAACAAAAATCCATGGTCCATATCACTGGTTTACGCTTAGTTTTGATGACAACAGGTAATTTCAGCACTTGTATAAGATTTCTTTACGTAGTTTAGTTATGAGGATTAAGTGTTAACACCATCTTCTTTCCTGATACTTTTTCAGCAGTCTTTGATTTCGTCCTATGAGCATGCTTTTGGGCATTTAAACACACTGTTAACTGCCACATATGTATAATGAATGCTACTTTCAGTTTCTGCATCCAGCTAATCTGTATGTCCTTTTTATTTGTGCTCTTTAATTTAAAACTTAATTGTACAGTTAGTGATGTGTATTGTTAACTAATAACAAATAGAAGTATCACATTCTATTCCACTTACAGGCTTTTGTTTCCTGCATTTGATTGGTAGGCACATTTCTATATATTGTTAAACTGAAAATAAAATAAGATGACTTGGTCATTTTGAATGTTCTTAATAGGCTTGATATGGATGGATAATTAGGAGTTGTCTACTTTCACCACACCCAGAAAATCTAACACACTATTTCATGAAATACTTTCTGAAATATTCGTTTAGATAATATCATGTACATTCACATTTGTACAGTAGTGTCTGATTACGTTTTGTGTTCCCTCTTCTTTCTATTGTGTAATGAAAAATTTTATACAGCACTAGCATGTAGTGTTGCTGTCAGTCGACAATATTTGATTGCGTTACATGAATGAAGTAAGACGACACATAATGTTAATACTGCCCCACCTTATCATAATCACTGTTCTGAAAAAGAGGACAGGGAGAGAAGGAAGCACTGAAATTAAAACAGACCACTGCTCAGAGAGTCCTTTCTGCATGGCTGTCTGCCCCTCCTTCCTAACCCCTCCCCACTCCAGTGTTTTTTTTTATGTATGGTGAGCGGCAACCTCCGTCCATTTAGATTTTCTCCCTTACTGTGAGTCTGTGGGTCAATGCTTGTAATGTAATTCAACACTTTTTATGTAGACCACATGGGTAGAAAACTATATAAAATGGCAACTGTGAGTCTATGGGTCAATGCATGTGATGTAATTCCATGCTTTTTTTGTAGACCACATGGGTAGAAAACTATATAGAACGACAATGACCAAAACTGCACTTGGATTGGTGACCATCCAGGCCACCATGCGCTGTTGCTATTTTTCGGGATGCACTCTGCCTCGTGATGCCAACTGAGGAGCTACTCGACCGAATATTAACGACTTCGGTCAAGCATACCATCATAACGGCCGGGAGAACGGTATGCTGACCCACGCCCCTTCGTATCCGCATCCTCCTCTGAGGTTGAGACGGCGGTCGGATGGTCCCGATAGGCCACTCGTGGCCTGAAGACGGAGGGAGTACGCATCTCTACCACATTTGGCACAGTCTTGGGCCAAGTATGACAGTGGTGTTAAAAATCTGATCGTATTTCATCATCCGTGACAATGGCACCACGGACGTGGAACGAAGTGTTGTCTCCCAGAACCTAAGAGGAAGTCTTTCCTCTCACCACATCTGGCTAAACGCAGGAGATTGCGAGACTTATAAAGCGTTGTCCACCATTTTCAGCTAATTCAGTAAACCATTCTACGTCCCTCACGACTGTTCATTCATTGTTTTCTGGTTGCTGTAGTGTGTACATAACATTCAGTAGTTGGGGTAAGTGGCTGCGCGGAGTGGCCCTGCGGTTTGAGGCGGCATGTCACAGACTGCGCGGCCGCTCCCGCCGGTTATTGGAGTCCTCCCTCGGGCATGGGTGTGTGTGTGTTCTTAGTTTAAAGTGGCTTAAGTAATGTCTAAGACTGGGGAACAATGATCTCAGCAGTTTGGTCCCTTAGGAATTCACACACATTTCAACATTTGATTAAGTGCTCCTACAGGAACTGATATGTTGTCACAGCGATAAATTATCTGTATTGGTTGTAGAGTCAGACTTTCGCTATCAGTTTCCTGTATCAAGTATTCTGACTTGATCTGCTTTTGTTCTGACGATTAAATCAGCGGATAAGATAAATGCGGATACTGGGTATGAAGAACAAGCAAAGCTTCTACCATTTTAACTGAACTAAAAAAAAGGCAATAAACGAGTAATTGAGAAGAATATTATACAACAATTAATTATTTCAAGCGAAACTTCATCTGAAACCTTTCAGTACGTACTGTTAACAGCTGTGGCACTTTGACTGCCCAGATTAGCTGCACCAGGATATTATCCACACGTTGCAACACCAGCTTCTCTTCTATATTGTCGCCGTCTGTGCATCGTGTTGTGAGGTATCATACTATAAAGCAGTGGAGCCGAACTGACGCTTGTGGCCGTGACACTGAGCTACTAAAGTAAATGTTGAAGAGGACACGAGTGACACGCTGTAGCGGTAAGTGTGTCATCTAGGTGCCAAGCAGAGTGGGAAAACTTATGCAAGCAATGCATTTTGTCTTTCATATCATCAAGACCGTTGCTTTACCATTTTTCGATTTCTGAATGAGTTGCAAGGTTTTCAGTTATATCAGCTGTGAGATGCCTTATCTTCATGTTCATTAGTTGTTCTCTATTTGTGAGACCCAAAAGTTTTCATTTAAACAAGTGCTACGGTGGAATAACGTCCTGAGAGAAGTGGACGTGTCCGAGAGCAGCCTCCAGCCTTTGTAAATGTTTTGGGACGCATGGAACACTCCAGTGATTGGTGTCTTACCATTCTCTAGCAGTGGTAAGCTTTTTTGCTAAATCCATTCATCAAAGGGATTTACGTAAAACAGAAGTATATTCAGATTGCACCAAGTATCACAGTTAACAAGGAATGTAGGTTGATGGATGGAGGGTGGGGAAGAGGAGGGGAATGTGTGGGAGTGCGAAGGTTTATTGTTGGGAGGAAAGTGTGATGGTCTGATACTCTTATATGTCACCTGCACTTATACTTGTCATTAAGTAATACGAAGTATCTATTCAGTGATGAAAATAATCACAACATTTTGCAAAAAGTGAAATCACGTTCATTAATGAGCAGCACAAAAGTGTCATGTTGTGATTGTGTCTGGCATTCAAAATTCTCGCATAAATATTGTCTGGGGTTCAAAATTCTCACATCAGTATTAAACAATTAACTATTAGCGAGATCTGACATCTTACGTAGTACACATGTGCAGCAAAACAAACAAGGCAGAGAAATTTTTCCATCCACTTCTGTTTGGACAGTTTAAGACGTTTTGAGATGTGGAAGCAATTGTGTAGAAAGCGGACGAGCACATCCGATACCGCAGCTTGTCGTCGTCAGGGCGTGTCTTACTTGGATGAATTGTAGGGAAACCATTGGCGTACAACAAAGTTTCAACATGCATGCCTTATTGAGAAACATATGCATTAAAATAAAAGAAGACATGAATAGCTACAACTACTTGTGTCAGAGCATGGAGAGTACCATGTTCACGAGACATTTGCGTAAATGGGATTCGGTTGAAAACACAAGGCACATCTGTGTTTGCGACGGCACCGTGGTCGCCAGTTAGATTCGAAGTGGAGGTGAGAATAGTGCTATCTAGCAGGGGAACACGTGACACTGGTCACTTCATTAGGCAAACCACATTTGGTTTTAATGCGCACCGGTTTCCTTCTTAGAATGCTCTATTAGGTTTAAGTCACCTACTTCTCATAAGAATTGCGTTATTATCGGTGAGCGATGGAGGAATCATAAGGCAAGCAGTGATACACATTTCTGTGACTGCATAAAATTTTGCTATCGCAAAGTGACCGTTAAGGCTGTTCAGGAAGTTATCATCATCATCATCAACGCAGACCGTTTGCATATCGTTTTGAATTACCTGAAGACATTTTCTTGGAGGACGTTCGCACCAGTACCCTTGGATGAGTTAATTTCGTTGTGGTATATGCCCATATGTCCACGTGATCACTTGTATCACACGTTTCGCAGTTGATAATTGCAGTGATTACACTGAGAACCGATGATGTCTGCATTTTGCTTAGATAAGCTCTCCTGTCTATCTCCTGAGTGGGCCATAACATGTAAAACATGCAAGTTGATGCTCTAAGCAGTGAGAGAGCATGCATTATCCTAAACCCACATATGCCTAAAACAAATGAGACTTATTTTGGTACTTTTCCTACGTACTTTTCAAAAGAACATAATTTAACCTCCAACGTCAGATAAAAATGGAAAAAGATGTTTGGTCGTAAAATAATCGCATAAACTTAACTACAATGTCGCAAATGGCTCTAGGCACATCTTTCTCATAGACAAACACATACACAGTGGAATATAAACGACTCGCACCACGCTGAAACTAAGAGAATAATATCATCCCTCTACTTTACATGTAAGAAGCACGTCAACTTATGAAATGGATTTTGCTTTGTAGACATATGGAACTCAGTTGCCGAAAATATTACTTTAGATTTTACTATAATTTCCTGTAGTAAGACGTACTTCCTAATAACGCCAGAAGTATATTGTTGATTTTATAGTAGAAAATGTACTGTTAACTTAACGTGCACAACTCGTTGTTTTCCAAAATTTGCCATAGTCTATTCTCACATATCTTCAGTGTCGACAGATACAGCAAACTGTACGGACAATTCCAAACGCCGGGATGTGTATCTCAGCATAATGATATGTTCAGCATCTCACTAAGAGTACTTTTAATGTGCTTTTCTTTCTTTGTGTAAGTATATTTTTTATTTAGCGTATGGCTAATACAGACATATCATGAAATTACATATACATATGTACATATCGACACACAAGAAACTTAAGTTTGTCTTTACAACTGAATATCCGGTCCTTCAATCCAGCGCACTGCATCTGGAGTTGCTAGCAGGAAGTCCTCTTTGGCGCCGTGATAGGCTCGAATCCTGCATTCACTGACAATGTGGTGAACAGTCTGGTATGGAGCCCCGTAGTCACAAGCAGGATCAGGCAGCTTCTTCCACTTAAAGAGAGCATCCCTGCATCGCCCATGGCTGGTACGGATTCTGTTGAGAGTAGACCACGTCTTGCGTGGTAAGTCGAATCCACTTGGAAGTTTAGCACCTGAGAAGATGTTATGCAGGTGCACATCTGTCACTGCTTCCCACCGACCTTTCCATTCTCCAAGAGGTTTGAAATTCTTAGCAACCATGTCAGCGGCATCGCACAGAGTTGGATGACTTGATTTCAGTCTCTTGCGATTTACAAGTGGCAGGTCGCTATGCACGAGTAGGTTAGAATTCCTGGAGATCTTGTGGAATTCTCTCATAAGGGCAGTACATCTGCGTAGATCAGGAGGCATTATACCGCTTAACAGTGGAAGCCAATAAACTGGAGTAGATCTGATTGTGCCAGATATTATGCGCATTGTCGTATTCAGCTGGGTATCAACAAGCCTTGTATGATGACTATTCATCCAAACAGGTGCACAATACTCAGCACTTGAGTATACCAAGCCCAGAGCTGAAGTTCGCAGGGTGGTTGCTGAAGATCCCCAGGTAGTTCCGCATAGCTTATGGAGGATGTTGTTTCGAGTCCTCAGCTTTTGAGCTAAGTTAAGAAGGTGTTGTTTGAAGCATAGTGTACGATCCAGGATGACACCAAGATATTTTGGGTTCCAGTTGTGATGAAGAATTCTGCCTCTGAAACTTACCTCCAGTTTTACGTTCGCCAACTGGTTATTTAGATGGAAGCAACACACTTCTGTTTTACTCACACTGGGTTGGAGTCTCCAGATTTTGAAGTAATTGTCTAATGCAGACAGGTCATTGGCTAAAATCTCTTCTGTTGTCTTCATTTCCTGGTGTTTGACGGCTAGAGCCAGGTCATCGGCATAGCAGTATTTTCTGGACGAAGTGTCAGGTAGATCAGATAGATATAGGTTGAACAGTAAGGGTGAGAGAACTGATCCTTGAGGCAATCCGTTGTTCAGCTTCCTCTCCTTACTTATGTTGCTTCCAGTGATTACCTGGAACTTCCGATCACTTAGCATGCTGTTAATCAGTCGAGCCATTGTTCTGCAGGGTATGATGCGGAGAAATTTGTAGATAAGGCCTTCCCTCCACACAGTGTCGAAGGCGGCAGTTAGATTAACAAATGCCACAGATGTTTTCTGCTTCATTTGGTATCCTGACTCTATGAAGGATGTGAGAGTCAATACTTGGTCATAGCAGCTACGCCCTGGTCTGAAGCCTGCCTGATCAACTGGAACGTTCTCTAAGATAGCGCTACTTATTCTGTTATATATTAGCCTTTCAAAAAGCTTGTAGCAGCAGCTGAGTAGGGAAATGGGGCGATAGTTTTCTACCCTGTTGCTGGGTTTGCCAGGTTTCAGAACAGATATTATCTTCACCTTTTTAAACTCAGATGGAAGTTGACCAGTCAGCAGGATGTCAGTGAAGAATTCTGCCAGCCATTTCTTAGCTTTTCCTCCCATATGGATCAGGAATTGTGGGTGGATAGCATCGAATCCAGGTGCCTTAAGAGGTTTGAGGTCCTTCAGTCCAGAGTCAATGTCTGAAACTGTGAAGGGATGGGTATACTCAGATGAGGGAGATGCCTTCTTTTTAAGGTCACGAAGCTGTCGTCTGATATGTCTTGTATGTTCCTTGTCAGGAGGTACTCTTGAGGTGGTAATGATGTGGGAAGCAATTTGGTCTGGTGTTACTTCGGAAATTTTTCTGCATGCTGGTGCACTTCCTCCCAGTTTTCTCAGAAGACTCCATGCTTTCCTGCTCGAGTGGGTAAAGTCTATAGTTTTTACTGTTTCTGCCCATTTCTGCCTCCGAGACATGTCCAAGCTGGACAATAGTTCCGTAGCTATCTCTGGGTCACCACTTTGCTGGAAGTATTGGTACAGTGTTTCACTTTCCTCATTCCATCCTGGAACATATTCTTTTCGGTATCCTCTTGGCATACACTTTTTAGCTGTTGCTGTTACTGCACCAATGAAGCGTTGATAGTTATTATGTGATGGAGGTATCCATCGAATGGTCTTATTCAGTTCCGTTGAAAACTTCATCCAGTCGGCTTTCTGGAAATTGCATCGAGCATGCGGAGTTGATCGTATGACAGGAACAGTGCAGCCAATTTGTATTATTACAGGTCTGTGTTGGCTGTGAGGAAAGGCATCTATCACTTTCCTTGTGGTGTTGATGGGAAAGCCAGTTTCGTTGCAGCTAACAAAGCATAAGTCAGGATTTGAATCCTTGTCCCAAGCAGCTGACCTGAAAGTGCCTTCATCTTTGGCATCAAACACTAGATGAAGATTATTCTCTTCGATCCATTCTGCAAGCATGCTCCCATTTTCATCATTTTGAGAGTACTTCCAAAGTTCATGGTGACTACTGAAGTCTCCTATGTAAATTGCAGGATGTTCTGCTGTGTGTAGGACAAAATCGGGCCATGTTGTTTTGGGTGGTTTGTAAACATTTGTAATAGTAATGCCGTGCAATTGTATGACAACTGTATGTATATCTGCCTCCACACTTACAGAAATCAGCGAAGCTTCGTTTATGTTGTTACGGACATACGTAGCAATTCCATACACCTCGTGGTAAGTTACACCAAGTGCAGAATATCCAGGAATTCGACCTCGGGTTCGGAATATTTCTTCGCTGGAAACACGAGTGTCTTGAATGGCGACGACATCGATATTGTTGTCCGGCAAAAATTTTGACAGGTAGTCACACTTTGCCCTGCTAATGCTTTCGATATTCGGTTGAAGGAGTCTGATAGTTGGTCCAATGTTTCTTGTTAATGAGCTCTGAAAAGAACTGTTTCTGCTATTTAGTTGATATGTCATTGCCAGGAGATCCTATGGATAGTCTGGCTGCCTGTAATCACTGTTGCTCAATTAGCACCAGCCAGGAGGCACGTGTAGGGTATTTTAAGGTTAAACCTACGGACGTGAGCAACGCTACCTAACTGTGTAAGTATAACTTGCATAATACTGTCCGTATTACGATAAAGTAAAACCTTGTCTCCATAGTAAGCATATGGAGTGGAACAATGTCGTCTGAGTGATTTTATTTTCTTACATTTTCCAAATATTTTGATAATATGCACGTTTTACTAGCAAGCACAACACCCATAGATTGTATTTCCCTCCACTAATATTTCCAACTGTTAAATGTTTAGCAAGCGAATGATTTCCAATGATTGGTTTCGGTTCCTCCATATCTAAGAGGCAAGTTTTGTCAATGCGATTTGAGAATTTAGGTGGTTTACTTATTACGACTAATGAAATCAATAAGTTACATTTCGGTACCACACCATTCGGCGGACAATGCTGGTGCATTAGTATCCTGAATCACTATATTCGCTAGACACATTTCTTGTAATACAATATCAAAGTAATGTTGCTCATTCATATATTGAATCAAAAGTAGAAACACAAAAATATATACAAAAACTGATAAAACAAGGCATTCAGTGAAATAACTATCTCGTGCTAACGTTCCACATCAGAACATTGTTCTAGCAGATGCGAAACCAGTTCCCATATGACGTGCCTACTCGCTGAATCGGATGCACATAGCACCCACGTTACGTCATTGCGCACGCAACAAATGAAGACAGTTGACGATCGGTAAATTCATTTCCGGGGAAACGATCCCTGTCAGTTGGCTCAAGATTGCCGATGCGATGCCTTGCGAGCCGAGTGCTCTTGTGCGAACGATGGTAAGCCTAATTTCCATTTCGGCTCAGACTTACGAGTGTAAAAGCTACATATGTCCTGTACATCGTGTTATGCGAGTACGACATTTGATTGTAACGAATGACATTACAACTTAAGCAGTTGCCCAGCATGTAGCAGATCGAGATACGATGCGGCGAACGTTTTTTGGTTACCGTCCAGCGATATTACACTTTTTCCAGCGACACAAAGCGATTCGTCACCTTTATTTATCTTTTTATTCCTTCGCCATTAGTTGCATGTGATTCTTGTTGTACTGCATTTACGGGAGCTTGTGGCGTATAAACAGAATTTGATATTGCATCTTATGAAGCGAAGTAAAAACGCTGATAGCAAGTTAATGAGAATTACGAATTTTCTATTATTTCTGATACGTTGACGTTACTTTGTTTTTAGATAGATGTAAGCCCTCGTAAAGACCTTTAGTGTTAGAATCGTTGCATTCGATATGAATTGGCAACACATGTAGGGAAGTCTTATGTGAGTAATTGTATCTTTATGAATGTAGAGGCGTGTAGATAAATACAAGTGAACATAAATGTATTCACGTAGACACACGAACTGCGCACCCATATTGTATGCCTCCCACTTTTAGGTCTACCTGTTACCTGTGTATCCACGTTCGCATCTCTATTTCTTACGTTTCCGACTATATTTGTTTCAATTAATGTGTTTTTTTTCATTTTCTAGCGTTCCGGTAAACGTGTTTGATAAAATTATAATTTTGATCACTATACCTGTAGTTCGTTTTACGGATTTACACACGTTGCTAAAATTTTCTTATAGATTACATATTTCAATGAATCTCACCTCGTCTAGAGGTCAATTCTATTGGTACTAAATGATTCAAGACGGTAGTACATTATCTGAGATTTTGTGCAGCATGAAGATTCTAGAATTTTTTTGTTTCGTTGTAAGCAGTATACTTAAATTGTGATGTATTCATAGACATATTTGAGGCGTGGAAGCGACTGATTCCTTTATGCAATTGAGGAATATTTGCGGAAGGATATTAACTACACACTAGCTTGAGAATAGTGAAGGAGGGAGAATAATCAGTTTTGGGAATACGCACCGAGAAGATGTTGTTTCTAATTTTGGTGTTCCTCAACACTTTATTTCTCTGTCTCCATTCTCATCGTAGTACTAAGACAACTATTCCCTCATTTCTTGGGTTATGTAGTACGTACATTGTTTAATGTGACTTAAATGCTTAGAACAGAAATGGTAGCAGTTGATACATGGTCATCAGGCCATTGATTTGCATAGTGATATCAGACAACTACGAAACAATCTCATTCTTACGTGATAATGCAATTCTGTGAGACTACTGAGATGAAAAATTATTTGAACACTCTGACAGCATTAATCTGGTAAGCTATATCGCATATATCTCTACAAAGAGAAACGAAATTGCCTTATATCGGTGTAAATTTTGTTCTTGTGTCTTGAGGAAGAAATAGTAAATGTGATGCGCTCTTGGCGAAAGCGTAAGTAAGAATGATATATAACCAGGAAGAAAAGAGAATCGTTTAATATATTGTGCAAATGACTCTGCGAAGTAGCATTGTAGAGGACAAAGCGAGACAGGGGAGAGTTTATCCGTTTAAAAGAAAGGTGTCTCATGTATGTAATTCGTATGTAGTCATGATACCAGACCATTAGGTTGCGTACGAAAGTCGATCCCTGAAACTCAGAATGTTGGAAGCCCAGATAACAGCGATAAATCACATGTGATTTAAAAACAGTATAATGGCCAATTCTTCATCTGTCACGTTTATTCTTCCTCAGGTGGGGGTTTCGAGCAGCCGCCGCCACAGGAGGGAGCAGAGGACATTGTGCCCAGAGAACGCCGGCTGCTGGAGGTGCTGCCAGAGGAGGAGGAGCAAGAAGAAGATGCAGAGAAAGGTAAGGAGTCGGACGAGGTAAGACATGGTTCAGGTCTTGTGCGGTGGCAAGCACTGGAAAACCTGGCAATTAACGAATACGACACTGAAGAAGAAATTGATGACATAACATGTGGTTCAGGTGTCGTTCGCTGGCTGCTGAAATTCTTTTGTGTTCGACTCTCATAGAGGTGCTCCAGCACCTTTCGCACAGTTTAGTGCCATCCTAGGGATAATGTAATGCAAGCCTTGTGTTAAATTATCTGTGTGCACCATTGTCAGTTTAAATGAAGCCTAAGTAGCTTTCCTGTTGCATAAAAGTAAAGACAGCCAGAGGATAACATCTTACTCCCATTGTTGATAAGTGAAATGTGATTAAAAGCATTTAGTGAAAATTAACGTTAGTAATTAGTGTTTACCCGCCCGGATAGCCGAGAATGCTAAAGCATCAGCTTCCGGGACACGGGGAGGCGAGCCAGCCTCTCATTAAATCTTGGCTTAATGGTGAGAGCTGGTGAGCTGGCCAGCCTGGATGTGGTTTTTAGGCGGTTTTCCACATCCAGCTAGGTGAATACCGGGCTGGTACCCACGTCCCGCCTCATTTAGATGCTACGCAAACATTCTGAAAATGTCTTCGCACTTCAACATATCTACACTAGACACAGACAGATTGGGTACACAGTGTACACTCAAATTGAGTAATGACTGCAAGAAGGGAATCCTGCAGACAAATTAATGTCATTAGCACTGACAAAGATAATATAACAATGTTCACCCCTTAGCTAACAGTGAATGGATAACAGGAAAAACTCGTAGCATATTTATTCTGTCAAACATGCACCTTATAGTCGGTGATACCATGAGAAAGCTTACCCCACACAGTATTTGCGGCTCCTCTTTTGATAATTACAATGCATGTATTTCAGTTATTTAATTGATTCGGTTTGGTTTATCATTAGAGTGATGATCTAAATGAAGGAAAACATAGTAGTAAAAGAAATGGTTACTGATTTTAACGTTTCACTACCGTGCTGCATAGAATTGAATTTTAAGATAATCAGACAAATCACAACGACAAGCATAATTTCGGAATCAGTTCGTTTAATACACGTATAAGCCATCAGTTTAAAAGACAGAGAGTCAGATCGAACCCAAGTAGCATGAAATGTGCATTATTATACAGCATTTGCTGTTGTTGTTGTTGTTGTCGTGTTTAGTCTGAAAAGTGGTGTAATGCAGCTCTCCATATTGTTCTATTATATGCAAGCCTCCCCATCCCCGAAATATTACTGTCACCTAGTTCCATTTGAACATCCTTGCTGTATTCAGATATTGGTCTCTCTCTACAATTTTACCCCCCACACATCTCTCTATCTCTATTACTAACGTGTTGATCACTTCCTGTCTTAAAATGTGTCCGCATGCTTCTTTGCTGGAGTTTTACTGTAGCACCACATATAAAAACTTTCTATTCTCATCTTGTTTGAACTACTTTTCGTGCATGTTTCACTTCTGTATAAATCTAAACTCCAGGCAAACAGATTCACAGCAGATTTTCTAATAGTTAAATCTAGATTACATGTGAACATTTTTTTCTATTTCGGAACTGCGTTTCGTGCTATCGGTAGTCTCAGTACTCCAGCCATAATCAGTTATTTAGCTTCCCAAATAGCAAATCACATCTTTTTCCCTTCAGTGTCTCATTGGCTCTTCTTATTGCATCAGTCTCACATGATGTGAAGCAACAACGGCCCACCATCCCTATTGAAAACTTATTCTTGTCAAACCTCTTTCCAACACGCAATTCATTCCATAGAGTGCTCTTATATGTCGGTAACTCTGTCTGACAGAATTAAAATACCATCTGCAAAACTACTTCTTCTCACTGAACGAAAATTTCTTTTCCAATTTTCTCCTAGATATCCTTTATTGGCTACTCAGCATAGAGAATTATTATTGTATGGGGATATGCTACAAAACTGCCTGATTTCGTATTCAGTCACTACTTCGCTTTCATGCCCTTCGACTCCAGGCTAGTTTCTGTACAATTTGTTTATTGGTTCTAGTTTCATATTTTCTCGTTTGGCCAGTTACATTTTATATTTTGTGCATCATGTACGGTTTTGTACTCAGTTTGTCTTTCAGCCTGTTTAATTATATTGTCAATTGATTACTTCGAGTCCTAAGGCTACTCACTCGTCTTTTGTTGCATTCTTTGCACCTTTTTCATTCAATCGCTATCTGATGCTCTTCTTGAACCCGTTAACAACCTCCGCTTTTTTGAACTGATTCAGGTACTTCAAACATGATACGTTACATTCTTACCAACATTGCATATTGCTTTATTAGAAAGTAAATTAGAATCAGTTTCGAATACGCGACAGTAACTTAACAAAATATTCATCTACTATACTTTCTTCTTTTTCTTTACACTGAGTGGTACCTCCATATTCCTAAAAATTATTCGTTTCCAGCAGTTAGGAAGCCCTTTGTATTACCCAAAATCAAGATTTTTATATACATATTTATATAAATATTTGTCATTTATTTCATACGATTCACCAATGTACAAATATCTCTCAAAGAAAGTATTAATAATATGCAATTAAGTCAAATAGAATTTCTTATTTCATTTAGTCACAAGATACATTTTGGCTCCTGTTATTCCATTATCTGTGTGGACGTCACTTACCACATTATTTACGGTGGCCCTTGAGCGAAGTCACGCAAATTGTATGTTTCTCTTGTGAGAATAGTAGCTGTTAAACACCAAAAGTTGTGGATCGAACAACTGAAAATGGAATAATAAACAGTGAAACACTTGCAAAATGATCCAGGATAACGTTTTAAATTCTTCAATGTCAGGAATTTCCATTAAATGATGTCGCAACAGCACAACACATTGCTCAAATCGCTCTCTTGTTTGTACACTTTAACCCACTTCACAAATATAATATAATGCAAGACGAACGAATATGAAGCGTCTTCTTATACTTTAGCGTTATAAAATAGTTTCACACATGTAAAGAACGAAACTTTTTATAGTTCTTAAAAATTATTTAAATATTAATGTTTAACGACATCTTTTAATGGAAAAGGACATATGATCTCATAATCTGCTTAATTTTTATGGGAGAGATTATCAGCAGAAAGGGGTCCAGCCATGTGCATTAGTATATCAAGCTTCCTGGCAGATGTATCTCTGGTTCATTTAGAAAATAATGATTTTAGGGAGTAAATAGTCTCCAATAATAACAGTATATTAACTGAACTATTTTGATGAAAAATTGGATCTACACCATGACAGAAGACAAGGAACTCAAGCACTGCTTAGCCAATAAAATAGTTTCCACGATGGTATGATATTCATTGTGAGGCATGAGGATTACAATATCTTAATTTTCATTGCTATTAAGCTTTACAACATACAACAAAAGTTGAAGACACATAACTTCAACACATGCCACACAAACACACAACAATTAGGCCACACTCCACAAAGCACACTAGGTTAATTTGAAAAAAAAAAAAACAGACATACCACCGAATTTTGCACAATTATAAAATATTGCCATGGTCATTGGCTACACAGAAAGCAGAAAGATTATACACACAAAAGCACGAAAATAAAGCATCACTTACCTAGGCCCAATTTCGTAATTAATTGCTCAACTATTTTTTAAATCTAACGTTTCCTTTCTCCACTGTGAATGAGTTACGATACCTTCTAGTACACAGAATAAACGAAATTCCCTAAAATTCAGCAACAGTGTGGTATATAAATTAGCAAACACCAGTTTACTAGCCTCTCAGGCAGGAGATTCAAAACCTGTGACAAAGCACACAAGACTGCCTTCATACCGAAAAACGTCTTTGCATTTACCGAATATACCTCGGAAAGACCGACTGCCTTTCAAATCTCTTGCCTATATGTTAGTGGTTATATACCTGCATGGGTGCCCCGCTACACTCCATATGCGCTCAAATAGAAAAGATATCAGACGGTCTTTCTGATCACCCTTTAAATGAAACAACCCTTTGGGAGTGTCAATAGAAATTTTCTTGTTCCATGTTGATTATAATATTATCCCCCAACTGTGTTACAACCATTGTTTACCAGTGTTTAGAGTTACTGGAGTTTTCCAAGCATGTCGATGTTTGAGCTTTCTCAGAGGAGTTCTCAAGATTCTGATTCACATCTATATGGTGAGGTGTTGAGTTTCTGCAATCAACTGACCGTTATTTTCTTTTTAGAAATATATGAGCGCATAGCGTATAAATTGCCGACGACTACAGAAATGCGTCGCCTATGATCTCTGGCCTTTCGAGTACCGCGCGGAGTGCTGTTACCGCGGATAAACAACGAAAATCCGCCGATTTAACATACATTCGCTGTTAGAGGTCTCTGGTCAGATCAGAACGACGTGGCCTGCACTTTAGTAGAAAAGTACTAGTCTAAGATAGAGGGTTGGATCCGTCAACAATCTACGCAAAGCTTGCCTAGCGTTGTGGCTCTTCACTGATATTTCCTCGCGTGTGGGTTAGGTATTGCACGGCATACGGACCAAACTTATCACACCATAAAAAAGACAAAAACCAATTTGGTAACATTACACAATCATCTGCTCGAGCAAATAGCAATTCACTTGCATAAAATCACGAAGGTTGAATCAATTGGCAGCTTCTGCAACTCATGGTTATTTAAGAAATTTTAAAAACTTGTTTTAAATTACTATTTTACGTCTGTCATTAATGTACTTTTCTGCACCAGTAATATGATGCATGGAACGAGTCCGATATCTGTTGTTAACGGCCTGCAGCAGTAGCATAGGACTGAATCATTTACATATTCGTACAATGACTAGTAGCGTACGGAAACAGGTGGGAAGAAGATGGTTGCACGGCAACGACAATAAAATACGACGTACGACAACAAAAGAATGGCTTAAGCTGAGTGAAGGGACTCAGAGAAAAGTTACCAATAACAATAATGGATGCACAGGGCCCGAAAGCGATGTGTAAATTAATAAAACACTAAATAATCGGTGACTCAAGACGTAATTGTGCATACTTCCTGTGTACTGAGTACTGTCGCAATCTCCACCGCGAAATATAGTTCCAAGAAGAGTCCTTCCCTGAATATTTAAATTTTTTATGTAAAAGGAGAAGTATTTACTATCATTAAGTAATGAGATACAGGTTATTGCTATGGCATCATATGTTTGTACGAAGGTTAGTCAAGATCTAATTCCACCTACTTTCACCTTCATAAATACAGTATGGTAAATGAAAAATTTAATCTTTCGCTATTCCTCATCGCTTCTCTTCTAAACCAGTGCCGCAGTAACTTCTCCCGTCACCAGATGTAGTCACTTTCTAAAACGATCTTCATCGATGTTCAAATTAGGCAGCGATCTGTGATAGAATTTTTGAATGCAGAAGGTGAAACTCGCATGTGTAATACTGGAAGACAGAAAATGTGTGCGGTGATTCAACAGTGGATATCAGGAACTTTAGAAAATGAATTTATCACTGTAACAAAAGTGAAGGGCAAACACCGTTGGCTGATGAATCGCTGAGCGGCAGACTGGTGCTTTTAAGGCTTCCACATAACATTCAGCGAGTCGACTTCGTCAGTGGTGGTCACCGGCTGACTGCATATGATTTGTTTCGCATTACCTCCCTCAGTAAATTCAGGGTGATTACGATTATTTAACAACTAGGATACTCGACTGTTTGTGCAACTTGAGTACCAAGAACGTTAACCGATCACGATAAAGAGGCCAGAATAAGAATGGCCTCTCAACTCATGCAGCGCTTCCGTTTGGACAGAGAGGGGTTTCTTGAAAGAAACTACACAAAGAAGAAACTTTTAACCAAAACTCATTGGAGGAGGAAAAGTTCAAAACACATTACCGTATTGTGGAATTCAAAGTGTGTGATTATGGTCGATTTTTGGAGCAGGGATCGTCAATCAATACAGACCGAAACTTCGCTACCTCCTAGCACTTTAAAGCACATCTTCAGAGAATTTGCCCAACTAGAGTTATGGCGGATGTTCTACTTTTGCATGACGATCAAACTTCCAATTGTTTCGGCCCTAAAAGGAGCTCATCGTGGGATTCACCTTGAAGATGAGGACACTGTGAAACGTTCTTGCATCAAATTCGTCGGAAGCAGGATCTAGCTTTTATCTGTATTGTAATAAATGCCGTTGTTAAAAGACGGTCCAGACAGTGAGAATAGACTGCAGCTATATTGAAAATACTTAAATTAATCGTCAATGTTGTGTTTTCAACCCAAGTAGTTGCATTCTTAACATCTTAAAAAAAGAAGAGTTTATTACTTTTAGACTTCCCTCGTATAATACGATAAATGGTATTTCACAGATTCATATCTCGAATCGGAATAAAGTTTGTTAGTACTCCGGTATTATTCTTTTTTGTTACGGTCCTATTTGCTTCCATCACTCAAAAAGTTAGAAGAAGGAGTGTTTACATAGCACATGAAGATCTCTTGTACACTGTATTCGAATAAATTCGTACCTGACACTTCATGAGTATCTGGCATACCAGTTCCCCTCCACACACTCCCCACCTCAGCAACTACTCCGTCCATACATGCATATGATTAAGACAGCTTTTAAAATTAATAGGTCGCATATGCATTTGTGAGTACTGCTTTGCCAGTGAGAGAATAGTGTGGATTTAGGCCACTCTTAAGCAGCACGAATGTTAATTTACATGTTTTCTACATTAACTATATGATGAAGCGAGATAGTTAACAAAAGATTATTACTTCAGTTGACCTTCACTTTTACAACAGGTAGAATCTTGTATTTGTGTTCAGAGTGGACTTCCCATCACAGGTAAGATATGGTACTTGTCTTGAGAGTGGACTTCCTATCACATGTGTAACCGAATACAAATGTTATTCTATAACATGCAAGCATGGTTGAGACGTAACGAATTTTTCTTATATTATGCATCAGTACTTAATAAGAAAGCACAAAAATACCATTCTTTACCGTAATTTCAATAATATTAGAAATCCGACCTTTTATTTCTCTCCACGTTAACAGCAACCTACACACTTGATACGAACTCACGCCATTTAACAGCATTTCATAACCAGTGTAAGAACTCACTGTTCAGAAGAAATCAGAACAGTCAGTTTTACGGCCTTCTAATGGTACTGATCTTATCTCGACTACACTCGAATCCCCTTGTTTTGCTTTTGTTGATGTACATCTCACATCCTCCTTTCAAGGTACTTTCCATTCATTTTGGGAAATAAAAATCACCAAACAGCCGTATATTTTCAGAAGTTTTTATTGTATTTACACAACCACTTTGGGAATCTCATTAACGCCAATTCTACGCCACTGCATGTTAAAAACAACGAGTATACGTGTACGATATGTCAAGATATACAACCGTTGACATTAGAGAAAATGAGGCGTAGAAATAAAAGCGCTTAAAACCTACATAATGCAGTATGAAGCCTTAAGAAGGCTACCCATGCACAAACAGCACAACAAAGCACGGTACGTAACACTCATTGGTTAGCATCGAAACTAGTTCCTTTTTGATCATAGACTTGCAATAGATCATACCAAACATAGAAAATTTTCAAAATCAGAAGGTCAATCGAATGTATCTTGTCTACATTTTTGTAACAAATATCCATAATTCTTATAGATGAGAATCCCCCTAGTTCTTACGAGAAGCTACTCTCACTAAAGTTAAAATCTCTCGATATGTCATATGGAGTACACTATATTCTGCATACATAATGTCTAAATATCATCAACAGGAGTGATATATCAGATGTAGTCAACACAATACCAAAAAGCGTTAACAGAGGAAAATCCCAAAGGGCGACAAAATTTCTAAGTAAATGACGGTAACAAAAAAATATGCGGGCGATAAAAAACCTTGAGGGCGTAACACTATACACCAAAATGAAGATGAAAAAATGTGATATGTTGTTCCTAACTGTCCGGAAAATATTAGGTAGGAACAAGTAGAGAGCCGCTACAAACATGTCAACCATAAGGGGTCTCACTTGACTATGTCATTATTGTTCACGCGTGAATACAAGATACCAACCTGTGTAATGAATGATGAAACCCAGCCAGATAGTAACTAACACATACAAAGCTGTAGCACAGAAGGTACTGATGGAAAGGGTCAGGTTAAAAGCAGAGTGAGTGTACGATAACCAACCGAACTACAAAGCAAAAGGATACTAGGTAACGTTCATACTGGCGCAAAAAGGAGGATCGTTTGTTCTATCTAACACTGAAATATCTGGCACCAGAAGGTAATCATGACAAATATAATAAAATTGACTCTAAAAGTGCTTGGTGGTTGCTGAAAAAATCGTGTAGCTGTTTTGGGGTTTTCTTACTGGTGACCTGTCAGCAATTAAAGTTTGAGATTACAAACCCTTCCCATAATACGAATGCAAGTATACACAATTGCATGGCTAACATAAGTACAAAAATTTAAAAAAAGTCGAAGGTCTCAGTAGGCGAAAATGTACATACCATACGCAATTTTACGAGCTCAACAGGCAATTGTAAATACCGTACATCAAGAAATGCATGCGGTATTTCAGGTACAATAGCTTCCCACTCGCATATACAGAAACCAAATTTGCCAGAGCCAGAGTTGTAGTTAACGCGCGCTGCGGCCGATAGAGGACACCTGGGCTAACACAACGCCAGGTGGCTTCGCCGTCAGTATCATAAGGATGTTTAAACAGTTGTATATCCAGATTACTTACAATGACAAAAGTAAATTGAAAAGGCATAAAAACATGTAAGATGACACCAAAAATACGGATGTGAAAATTACAACATATGCAAATATACTCAAAATTGCAGCAAACGCCACTATACATTTGTTGTTATAAAGAGTGGCCGCAAAGGGTGTTCGATTTTTACTTCCAATCGCTACTGAAAACATTATCAAAAGTATGAAAAAACAATCTCTTTTTCCAGTTATGTGCTCATTAAGCAAACTTTCCATAATATTATTTTCTCAAAATCCATTAGCAGTCCCTATATGTACAGTGGTGGCTATCAGTCTGTCGGTTTCCACTTGGTGAATTGCAAATTGTCTTAACCTGTGAGGCACTGAACAAAGGAAACACTCCTTGTGTAATCGGGGAGGATTAAAATTCGCAGCAATAATGATATGTATTGTTGTTTGCTTTCTAAAAATCTCGTATTCTGAATATTGGCCATCCTGATTACCTGTAAACGAAAAATGTTAAGGTAGCCCTCAACTAAAACTCCGTAATGAAGTTAAAATTTTATTGTAAAGAGTTGAAATTTTATTGTGGCTTGATCGACTCATCCATACACTTATTAAAAACGACTAATATATCGTCAACATAAAAATTTGGTGTTTGGCGTTCTTTGTTTGTTCCACTGTGCTATTTTCCCCCCAATTAAGTGACATTTAAGGGACACCAAGTCATGACGTTTCATTCTTCACTCCGCATATAATATGATGCCTTCTACATGTGCTATGAGTATCCCCTGCAAGTTGTTTGCTTACTGACGTTCACTTAATAATTTGTAGGCCGCTACGTTTTGCCTCTGGCAGCGTTTTTTGATATTGTGATAACTACGTCTGCAATACAATATTACTAGTGTTACTTAGGCTATAGGTAAGCACACTACTTTGTACTCCATATGTCATATCGCGAGTTTTTATCTTCAATGGGAATAATTTTTCCCAAGAACTAGAGTGATTCTCGTCTGTAAGTGTTGTGGATATTTTTTATAATAAAGCCAGACAAGCATTATTCCTTTGTGCTGCTGATTTACTAAACTTGTTTTTAAAATGTTTGACACGTTCGATTATAGCTCTGTGATGTGAAAGTAGTTAGTTTCGATGCTTTGTTATGAGTTGTGTGCACAGATACTCTTCTTACCGCTGCACACTGCATTTTGTAAGCTTTTGAGGATTTTTACCACTGCAATTTACTTTCTGTTACGTCAACTCAACTGCTGTATACCTTGTCACCTACAAAACGTATACTCGTTTTTAACATGCAGCCACTTGGAGATGGCATTATTGGGATGCCGAAACTGGTCGTGTTAATAAAATAATAATTTATAAAACGTACGGCTGTTTGAATTTTGTTTTCCACAAATATTTGACCAGCCGCTGTCCCGTATCCACGATGGATCGACAGAGGCAGTCCGTTCGTTTCAACTTCTTCTTTATGCCCTTTGTTGTTTCTGACAGAACTACATTGCCATCGGCTAACCCTATAGATTTTATTTCTTCTCCCTAAACTATAAGTCCTACACAAAATTTTGCTGTGGATTTGATTACTGCTTGTTCTTTGTATACACTTAATAGGATCAAGGATATGCTACAACCCCGTCTCAGTTCCTTATCAATCACTAATTCCCTTTCACGCGCTTTGACAGTTTCAGCAGCTGTCTGGTTTATGTAAAAGTTCTAAATAGGCTCTCACTCACTGTGTTTTACCTCTGTTACATTGTAGATTTGAGTATTCCAGTCAACAATGTCAAAAAATTTCTGTAAGTCTACAGACGCTACAAAAAGAGTGTTGCCTTTCCATAAACTATCTTCTAAGGTAAGCCGCAGGTTCAGTATTGCCACATGTGTTAATACATTTCTTCTCGATCCAAACTGATCTATTCCCAAAGTCTCTTTCTGCCAGTTTTCTCATTCTTGTGTAAGGAATTCGTGTTTGTTATCTGAATCCATGACTTATTAAACTCATAGTGCGTTAATATTCACATCTGTCAGCATCTTCTATCTTTGAAATTGCAGTTATTATATTTTTCTTGAAGTTTGAGGATACTTCGCAAGTCTCATACATCTTGCACACCAAATGGAAGAGTTTGGTCTTTGTTGGCTCTCCCATTTCTACAGCAGTTCATATTGTTTTCAAGTTCATCTCCCTTACATAGACCACCCATGTATATCCGGTATTGTACCTTACACATACCTGTTTTTTTACATAATGATGCTAGTACCTCACTTTAGAAAAGTGAATGATAAATAATTACCGTCTTCTTACATTCGAAATGTTTTTTGTTAGGATTTATTCTTCAACACAGCAACAATTTTGTCCATAACACCTTAACATTTATGTCATCGAAATAGTTTGCAGAATTAAGATTAATCGAGTTACGTGTCAGCTGAGCCTGAAGCAAGTTGGATGAAGAAAGAAGCCTGTTCAGTTTTAAAAGCTACAGAATGGTAGAAGTATGTAATCGAAAATGTACTTAGGATTTTGGTAAATGTGAGATAATATTGAAATGATAAAAATTTAATTGGAGTAGTTCTCAGAGTGCTGAAGCAGCAGAAAAGGATAAGCTAGGTAGGTAAATGAAAAAAATGGGATAATAATACAGCATAGGCCTGCAATAAAGGATTGCAATCTTGCTCTGTCTTCTGATATTTTTTTCAGTTTCTCCCATCCTCTTCCTTGGTATTGACCTTGTGCTTTACCTGATAATCTCCACCCCATCTTGAGCCTGCCTCGTCCTCATTGTCCATGCAGCATAGGATATAGTGCTTCCTACGCAATGTGTTTATTTGGTCTATTAAATGTGGGTCCTAACCATGTCAACTTCCTGCTTCTTATCAGCAGCTCAGCTATCTTCTTGCTGCTTCTTTCCCAGAGTGTTTCGTTAGAGGTAACATTTGGTCACCTTATCTCCAGGATGTTCCACAGAAATCTGTTGTTTGGTGTCTACAGCATAGGGATTAGCTGCTTTGTCACTTTCCATGTTTCACATTCATACAGAAGAACAGATTTTACATTAGTTTCAAGTATCCGCATTTTGGTCGTCAGTGTTATTTCCTTCGTCCTACAGATGGAGCGGAGAGGTATAAGGTGCCTTTGGCTTTGTTGGTGAGGCTGTTACTGTCCTCAGTTGCACCACAATATAGTTTTATCATGCACATCTGTACATAAGTAAATTATCAGTCAAAGTAGGGTCATAATGAAACCTACATTCTCAAACTTATCCAGTATCACACATGAAACTAACTAAATAATAACAAATTTAACAACCAGCCGTGTACCTTGCTGGAAACCAATGGAAAAAATCAACCTCTCAAATGTTGAGAAGACAATTAACATCTGGAAAAAATTCTTCCACAACAGTCTATCAATTCACTAACTTTTAGGAAATGACACAGGCATAATCTAAGCTTCACAATATCCAGTAACACAGAGAAAATCCATATGTACAATTACTTAAACTATTATCATGAAATGACCAAACATGGTACTTTTGCCTCTCCACACTCTTCTCAAAGATATTGATATAAAAATTTCTCCTGCAGCACCTTTTGTGCTCAGTTCCACTTTAAATTCTGATACTTCAATAATGACGAACGTCTGAAAATTTCACGTAAATATTGGGTCTGGTATTGAGTTCCACAGCTTATCCACATTTCCAGATAATTCGTTTGATATATCTGATATGCTCCCAAATTTGTTTGACAACTCGTCGTCACCGGTTCACCGTGACGCACAAAAAATTTTTTGAGTTCAAACAATGATCGCTACAACTTCAGAACGACTTTGTTTGACCCCCGCAATTCACAAAGGAAAAAAAGTTCATAGATGCTAAATCAGCTGATAGATGACAGTGTAGTGGGTGGTAGGATCACTCATGGGAGAATTGCTGTAGCAGCGATGGGCCAGTACCCCATTTAGAGAAGGAATAAACGTACTTGGTGTACCCAGACTAGTCTCGGGAACAGAACGTGTAACTGGGGTACGACATGGGTGAGAAACAGGAGCAAGAGACAACGGTTTTATGAACCTGGGAAAGCTTCAACCTAGGACGTTAGGGAATTGATTTTATGGAAGTCGAATCAGCTAAATATTTGAAACAAAAGGAAATACATTTTTCAGAAATTACAGAAACAAATAAGAAAACATCTGTATACGGCTGTACTATTATCTACAGCTGTGTAAAGCAGGAACATAGAGAAGGTAAAGGTGTTGCTTCTGCATCGCAAGAAAATTGTAAGCTAAAACCCTAGACTATGAAATGCAAAATTACGCATTGTATTATTAAAGACTGAAGGTACAAGATCAATACCAAGAATAATTGCAGCTAATGCTCAAGATGAAAGAAATATTGACTACTGGAAACCCTGTTGCAACCTATTACATATTATTGCAGAATGAGATTTTCAATCTGCAGCGGAGTGTGCGCTGATAAGAAACTTCCTGGCAGATTAGAACTGTGTGCCGGACCGAGACTCGAAATCGGGATCTTTGCTTTTCGTGGGCAGGTGCTCTACCAACTGAGGTACCCAAGCACGACTCACGCCCACTCTTCATAGCTTTGCTTCTGCCAGCCCCTCGTCTCCTACCTTCCAAACTTTACAGAAGCTCTCCTGCGAACCTTGCAGAACAAGCACTCCTGAAAGAAGGGATATTGCGGAGAGATGGCTTAGTCACAGCCTACGGGATGTTTCCAGAATGAGATTTTCACTCCGCAGCGGAGTGTGCGCTGATATGAAACTTCCTGGCAAAGGTCCCGAGTTCGTGTGTCGGTCCGGCACACAGTTTTTATCTGCCAGGAAGTTTCTTATCAGCGCACACTCCACTGCAGAGGGAAGATCTCATTCTGGAAACATCGTCCAGGCTATGGCTAAGCCATCTCTCTGCAATATCCTTTCTTTCAGGAGTGCTAATTCTGCAAGTTTTGCAGGAGAGCTTCTGTAACGTTTGGAAGGTAGGACACGAGGTGCTGGCAGAAGTGTAGCTGTGAGGAGGGGGAGTGAGTCGTGCTTGGGTAGCTCAGTTGGTAGAGCACTTGCCCGCGAAAGGCAAAGGTCCTGAGTTCGAGTCTGGGTCCGGCACACAGTTTTAACCTGCCAGGAAGATTTATTACAGATGATCTTGTGCACCTTCATTAAAAATTGGATTTGCTTCACAAGAGACCAAAATTCTAGAAATGCAAACATACGAATATCAATAACAATAGGTACATCTGGTGAAACGAGTATGATGAAAACGGAAAAATACTTAGCAATTTCGCTGTCTGATTTCAAAACTTAGTACAGTGTCTTAATTAGCTAATTTTTGCCGAATAACACAAGAATAATCTAAGTGTCACAATGTTCAGTAACACAGAGAAAATCCACATGTACAATTACTTAAATTAGTATCATGTAACGAGCAAACATGATACTCTGGCCTCTCCACACTGTTCTCTACCGATTTCAATATGAAAATTTCTACTGCTCTACCTCTGGTCCATTGATGATCAATTCCGCTTTAAATCATGATATTTTAATGATGATGAACTTCCTGAAATTTGACGTAAATATTTGGTCTGATCTTGAGTGTTCCACATTTCTAGATAATTCGCTTGATAATTCTGATGTGTTCATAAATTTGTTTGACAACTCATCGTCACTGGTCCACCATGAAGCACAAAAATTTTATGTGTTCAATCAATTATCACTACAACATTAGAATGACTTGGTTTGCTAACCACAATACAGAAAAAAAGTTCATAGCTGCTAAATCAGCTGATAGATGAGAGTGTAGTGCGTGGTAGGATCACTCATGGGAAAATTCCTGTAGCAGCGATGGGCCAGTACCCCACTCAGAGACGGAATAAGCGTACTTGGAGTACCCAGACTAGTCTCGGGAACAGAACGGATAATTAGGATACGACATGGGTGAGAAACAGGAGCACGAGACATTGGGTTAGTGAACCTGGGAAAGCTTCCTTCTAGTACATTTGGGAATTGATCTTAGGGGGCTCGAATCAGCTAAATATTTGAAACAAAACGAAACAAACTTTTCAGAAATTACAGAAAAACGTAAGAAAACATCAGGAAGTCAACTGCAGATGGATATACTACGGTCTACAGCGGTGTAAAGCAGTTAGAAAGAGAAGGTAAAAGTGTTGCCTCTACATCGTAAGAAAACAGTAAGCTAAAACACTTGATTATGAAATGCAAAATGACGCACTGTATTAGTAGAGATTGAAGGTACAAGATCAATCCCAAGAACAATAGTACCTAATGCTCCAGATGAAGGAAATATTGTCTACTAGAAACTCTTTTACAACCTATTACAGATGATATTGAGCACCTTCCGTAGAAATAAGATTTTCTTCACGGGAGACCAAGACGATAGAAGTGAAAACATACGAATTTCAATAGCAGTAGGCACATTTGGTGAAAAGATTATGATGAAAACGGAAAAACACCCAGCAATTTCGCTGTTTATCGTCAAATCTTAGTAGAGTATATACGATGTTTGCCTTCGAAGTATCGGAAATTACTGACATTATGCAGGGAATATGATAGCATAATTCGATTACTGGCGATGGGAAAGTTTACCAGAAGACAGAAGGTCTTGCTACAACATACTGACGCGAGAGATGAGAATGAAGAGTTGCTTACATAGTTTCATATTATATACAAGGAAATTAAAAATGAACAAATGTCGTATACAAAATCAGCCAACAGATATCTGGGCTAAACATCACTAGTAATTGCCCACAGTTTTTAAAAACAACGATTTATTTCTCCACTGCGAGTGAGTTAGGGTATCAATGAGTCTAGAGCCTAAAGACTGGTTCCGTAAGATTCAACATTGGAGTTAATAAACTATCACGCTCCACTTTACCGCCCACTCAGGCAGCAGTTTCCAAGCCTGGTTCCAAGCACACGAGATTGCCTTCTTACCCAGAACTATGGAGAATCTACCATTAACTGGCCACAGAAGAGCCTATTTTAGCTATGGGCCACGGAATTTCCAATCAATTCTGAAAACCTCCCTGGGCTCACATACATGTTAGTGTGGACACGACCTTCAAGGTATTATGCGCAATTCGCAAATGAGGCGTTCCCACCAAGAGTGGATTTTTGTGAGTGGTTACATTAAGAAATTCCGAGTGGTCTCTCATGGTTTTCCAGTGACAGGAAGTTAGTTGTTTCGAGTATTACGAAGGAATGAACCAATGACTTCGTCGCAAAACATAAACAATTACAAGTTAAAGGCCTTCTTTGTGAAAATTAATCTATGAACGTTACACGGACAAGATAGTAAACAATAGAGTGTACGAAGGGATGGTTGAAACAATTCACAGAATGCAAAACATATTTTCCATCAGTTACAGAAACAAAGAAGAAAACATTTGGAAATGAATATATAAAAAACTATACTTTGATCTACAGTAGGGGAAAAATGAACAAAAAGGAAGTACAAATGTTGCCATCTCCAGGGCGAAAATATAATATAATAAAATACCTGACTAGGGAACGAAAATGAACGCATTGTATTAATAGTACTTACAGGTACAAGTGTAATCTAAAGAACAATAGAAACAAATGCTCCACAAGAAGGAAATATTGACTTTCACAACTAATGTTTAAGTTCTTGAATAAAAACCTCATGTTCTTTATGGGAGATTTAAATTTTAGCATTGGAAATATACCAACCCCAATACTAGCAGGCACATATGGATAAACGTATGTAATAAAAAACGTAAAAATACTCAGCGACTCTGCTATTCTATTTAAAAATTTAGTAAGACATGAAAGGGAATCTGTCTCAGAAAAATGAGAAGTTACTGGCATTTGCAAATGATATAGTCTCACAGTTAGCTTACTTTTAATAGGAAAGTTTATCAGCAGTAAGAGGGTCCTACGTTATTTAAAAATGTAGTAAAACACAAAAGTGTATCTGTCTCAGAAAAATTAGAAGTTACTGGCATTTGCAAATGATACAGTCTCATAATCAGCTTATTTTTAATGGGAAAGTTTATCAGCAGAAAGAGGGTCCGGATCAAGCTTCCTGACAGATGTATCTCTGATTCATTTGGAAATTAATGTTTTCAAGGTAGTAAATAGGCTTCATAAAAAACAGTATACTAGTTGAGGTATTTTGATGATGAATTGCTTGTACATGATTACACCTGGGAGGGGACTCGAGCGCTGCTTACACAATACAATATTTTCCACGATGGTATGAAATTAATTCTGTAGCATGAGGACGACAATAGCATAAATTTCATTGCTATTAAAATCTACAACATACTATAAAAACTGAAGACATATAACACCAATTCGCGCCACACAAACATGGAGCATTTACGCAGCACTCCGCAAAGCACACTCACTTAAATTGGAAGAAAATAGAATTACCGCCGAATTTGGCACAATAATAAGGTACTGCCATGGTCAATTGCTACACAGGAAAAAATGCACTCTACGCACACGAATACAAATGAATGAAGCATCACTTATATAGCCGAATTTCACAAATAATTGCTCAGCAATTTTTAAAAAATAACGATATCTTCCTCCACCGTGAATAAGTTAGGATATCTTCTAGTCCACATAATAAATAAAATTCTCTAAAATTGAACAAAAGTGTGGTATAAAAGTTATCATGCTCCAGTTTAGTGGCCCCTTATTTAGGAGATTCAAAACCTATGTCGAAGCATACAAGATTGCCTTCTTACCGAAAACCGTCGGAAAATCTGCCAATAATTGACCACATATGAGTGTATTTTAGCGACGGCTTCGGAATTTACGATGAATTCTGGGAAGCCCTGTGGCACATATCTTATTACTTCTTGGGTACAAATAGCTAGTTGTGGTTCAGAAGAACGATATTTTTTGAAACCGTGCTGACTATGTGTCAATAAATCGTTTTCATCGAGGTACTTCATAATGTTCGAATACAGTATATATTCCAAAACCCTACTGCATTTTGAGCTTGGGTTAATACAACGCCATATGGCGGAGCCGCCAGTATCATAAGGAAATTTAATATGAGATGTATATCCACATTCCTGACTGAAATCCCTGGGATAGCAGGGCGGAACGGATGAGGTTATATTTGTGGTAAGGGGCCAAAATAAGTTACTGTCAGTTGCACTCAACATATGAACTTTATTTCTTAAAACCCACAATCACACAAGCAAGAATCAAACATCTCAACATTGTAACGAAAGACCTCCTTTGATTTAATTTAGATCGGCTGAAGGCCACATCGAAAATCCAAGGCACAAGACCTAAGCGAGGAATTGAGGTCTTGGAGTTCCTCTGGAGGTCTCAGTTCTTTAGAAATTTTCTTTTTACCTTCAATATAAACAGTCTGAAGGCCTTAGCTTAAATTTTTCCCGTAGAACTCGGCTGAAGGCCTCACATTAATCCAGAACAGCGTTACGGCTTAAGGCCGAGATAAAGAAGTTCAAAGTTTAATCTAAATAGGCTGAAACTCGGCGAAGGCCGCATATCAGCAAAACAATTTAACGGCTTAAGGCCTAGGAAGAAGAGCTTTCAATTTGAAAAGGCTGGAGGCCTTATTTTAAAATATTTCGTGTAAACTGGGCAGAAGGCCTCTTACTAAAGAATAACAATCTTGTGACTGAAGGGCAAGACAAGGATTTTGAATTTTTAATTTAAGAGAGATTAAAACTCGGCCGAAGGCCACACACCATGCAGAAAACAATTTTGCGGTTTTAGGCCTAAAGGGAAGAGCTTCTAAAATTTCGTCTAAAGTCGACTAAAGGATTTATCCTAAAATGCTTCACGCAACTCTCGGCTGAAGGCCACATACGAAACCCAAACAAACACACGGCTTAAAGCCCAGACAAAGCAATTTCCAAATTTTAATTTAAACTAGAAAACTCGGCTGAGGGCCACATAAAAACTAGAAAATACTTCATACGGCTTAAGGCCTGGACACAACTTTCCAACTTTTGATTTGAAAAGGCTGAAAACGCGGCTGAAAGCCACATACCAACCTGAAACCAATTTATGTCTTAGTGCCTAGACACAAGGAATTTCAAATTTTAATTTTGAAAAGCTGAAACTCGGCTGAAGGCCACATACCAAAAAAGAAACAATTTTTTGGTCACGGCTTAAGATCTAAGAAGAAAAACCTTGCAATTTTAACAGGCTAAAACTTGGCTGAAGGCCACACAGCGTAGTTAAGACTAAAAAGGAAATCGCTATGTAAAACACAAGGAACGACGCTCAGAAGGTTCCAAGGATCGGCCTGGGAAGGTAATACTACCGCACGTATACGTGAGACAGGCAGCCACACAGACAACCTCTTAATCGGAAGGCAACACAACCTAGGGACGGTTCACGACCGACCTACAATCTGACCGATTTCTAATGGTCAGATACAACTGCACAATTAATGGAAAATATCGGCCGATGAAGTATAAACCAAGATACCAATAACTTCTATCTCGGCCTCACCAAGATCAAGGCATCAAACACCACTCAAGACAAGTTTAAAAAAATACCGAAAACACAAGTCATATCTGTCATGTAACTATGGGAGGCTGCAGATTCTAGGCAACAAAACACATGACTGGTAATCACACGCGTCAACGGCTGGGGAAACAACAATCCACAAATAACGAACAAATCGTAACAACCCAGTTTTAAGAACAGGTAACTAATTACTCAACTCGAGGATCCTGCTTCGGAAGAAAGCGAAAAGCTACTCACGCAGCTAGCGTTGTTTCCAATTGCAACAGCGCGTGCCCGCCTCCAAATTCCACGGCGTGGCTCCACACTGTGGAGACTACGTCGCTGCTCAGTCCTAACGAACCAATGAGGCCCAACCATATCACAACTCTGGAAATGGTGTTCGTCCTGAGGGTCCAAGGTGTCGTCTACTGCGATTACCGGCGGAGCAATTGGTCAACGGCAGCCCATTTTCGCCCACAGTCGTCCCGGCGAATACTAACACCATACTGACCCTACTGTTGCAGGCTGCCCACTATTGCCCGACTGATACTGATGTCAGTGATCAGAAGACCACATGTCGCCATCCGACGACAAGCCGACCGACCGAACAATGGCCTTCCGTCTGCGTCAGCCACGGTCCTGGGGCGTACTTGCACCGTGCGGACCTGCCTGCTACTGACTGCCAACTCGCCCGACAGCCGAGTAACGACGAACCCGACTCAGTCCACAAACCAAAAGCGACTGAGACTCAGAGCCGACTGACTATCATGCGACTGTCTGCCTTCTGACTGACTCTGTCGACTCACTGCACACTCCACCGACTCTATCCACCGACTCACTGCTGGTCCGTCCCTGACTTCGCTGCTGCTGCGTTCGGAATCAACTCGTACGCACGACGACCCGGAGACGATGGCTCAGATCCAACCATACAGAGGGAACACCGGCCCATTGGCCACCCGACGTCTCTGCACAAGGAAGGAACCGACCCACGTCCTGCAAGATGACCAATTGAAAGGGCCCAGAAGCGATCGGAAAACCAAATACACGACACCCGATGACAAGACCGACAGAACGACCAACCAACTGTCGTCTCCGCTCAAACGTGCTTCCGTCGGATAGTTCATGTGTGTGACCAGCGGTCGCCAAATCCAGGCTGTGCCCGACTTCACTTCTGCTGCGTCCCCATTGAGCTGGCAACTGAACTCCAGACAGACGACGACCCGGAAATACTATCGGTCGCTACAGAGATGGTACGGCAGTGCGCTTATCGATAAGCGCTGCTTCTTCCACTCACGGCAGATAAGGCAGGAAGTTAGTGACGGCAGTAAATGGAATAAGAAAACGAGGCGACAGTACCGTAAGAGAAGATGACAAACAATAAAAGGCATGAACATGAACCGCGCACGGCACAGTGACAGAAGTGAAGCGAAAAGGCATAAAAACGTGTAAGACATGACAGCTAATGATACATATGTGAAAATAAATGCATATAAAAATATACTCAAAGTATCGCCAAACGTCACTGCACATTTGGTGTTATAAACGGTGGCCGCAATGAGCTTACAAGTAGTATTTCCAACGGCAATTGAAGCCATTATCAAAAGTATTAAAAACCAATCTCCTGCTCCACTGATCCTGTCATTTAATAATCGGTCATGGAAGCGCCTTGTATGTATGAAAATTTCTAGGTCCTCTGAGGTATCCAAATTAACATCTCTACTCTTATAATGAAGAATCTGTAAATTGTTTCCGATGTCACGAAGCTGATTGATGAACTGACGTAAATGATCACATAGTTTACTATCACAGCCAGGATAACCGGTTCCCTATGTCGAGTTCTGAACTGCTTTCAAGTGTGTGCGATGTAAAACTAGTCACAATCTTATATTTTGTCGTGGGAGCTTCCCCAGTGTGTTAATTGCATATAAAGTTTTCACTTCGCGCATCTTTGACAGAGTTTTATTACCCATTTCCTTTCTATCACTTTCTCTAAATCCATTTACAATGCCTATCTTTACAAAGGAGGCTGTCTCGATACAGTTGCCACCTGGTCAGGTGCTAATAATTTTAACCTGTGAAACACTGAAAGAAAGAATGCTTTCTTCAGTAATGGATGATGATCGGAATTCGCAGCAATAATGACAATTTTGCTGTCGGCTTACGAGAAACTTCGTATTCTGAACACTGGCCATTCTCACTTACCTGTACATAAAATAAGTTAAGAGAGCCCTCAACATGAAAGTCCATAGTGAAATGAAACTTGTGGTATAAAGAGTTAAAAATTTCTTGTAGTCTGAGTGCCTCGTTCTTATTTCCATTATACAAAGAATATATCGTCAATATAATAGTATGGTGTTTAGGGTCCCTTGTTTGTCCCACCGCCAATTAATTGATTTTTAAGACACAGTAAGTCATATCGTTTCAGTTTTTACTTGGGATACAATATAATGCCCTCTGACTATTTTATGAGTATCCCGTGCAGGTTCTTCACTTACCATCATTTACATAGTAATTTGTCCGCCGGTTTTTTGCTTCTGGTAGAGATTTTTGATACTGCCATAAATACATCTCATATATCACTAGTGTTACTTAATCAATACGTATTCACAATATTGTGTACTTGATATGTCGTATCGCGAGTTTTTAATTTGAGTGCGGATAGTGATTCCTAAGAACCAGAGTGATTCTCATCTGTAAGGGTTGTGGATATATTTTTAAAAAAGCTAGACAACCATTAGTCCTTTGTGATTCAGATTTTGTACACTTTCTAATTTATGTTTTTGAAATGTTTGACATGTTCTATTATAACTCTGTGATGTCAAAGTAGTTAGTTTCGTTGCTAACCAGCACGTGTACTTATTCTACTTTGTTGTGCGTTGTGTGCACAGGTACACTTCTTAACACCGCCCAATACATTTTGTAGGTTTTTGAGAATTTATCTCACTACGTTTCAGTTTCTAGAATATCAATTTCAGCATACTATACTTATACTAGTTGTTTTTAACACGCAGCCGCCTGGAGGTGGAGTTAATGGATTGCCGAAACTGGTCTAGTAATCAAAATAACCATTTCTAAAAACGTATGGGTGTTTAGTGATTAGTTTTTCATAAATAAATGGCCAGCCGCTGTCCCGCATCCACGATGGATCAATGGAGACAACCCTCAGCTTCTCCTGTAAGAGTTTATTGTCTCTGACCGAACTAGATGTCTACTCCAATGACTTTGAAGTCCTACTCAAAACTTTTCCGTGGTTTTGATTACTGCTTGCCCAGTGTACGGACTGAGTAAGATCCAGGATAGGCTACAGGCCTGTCTCAGTTCCTAATCAACCACAGATTCCCTTTCATACCCTGCGACACTTGCATCTGCCGTCTGGTTAATGTAATAGTTGTAAATAGGCTTTCGCTCCCTGTATTTTACCTTCGAAAAGATCGTATTCCAGTCAAAAATATCAAAAGATTTCTGTAAGTGTACAGATGCTGTGAAAGTAGGGGTGCCTTTTCTTAAACTATCTTCTAAGGAAAGTTGCACGCTCACTATTGCCACATGTGGTAATACATTTCAAAATAAATCCAAACTGATCTACTCCAAAGTCAGCTTCTACGAGTTTTTCCATTCTTCTCTAAGAAACTCGTGTTAGTATTTTGCAACCATGACTTATTAAACTGACAGTACTGTAATATTCACACCTGTCAGCAGATGATTTCTTTGAAATTGCAATTATTATATTTTCCATGAAGTCTGACGGTAATTCGCATAACTCATACGACTTGCACACCAAATGGAAGAGTTTTGTGTTTGTTGGCTCTCCCATTTATACAGCAGTTCTGACGGAATGTCGTCTACTCCTCTGGCCTTGTTTCGAGATAGGTCTCTCAGTGCTCTATAAAATTCCTCTCGCAGTATCAAATCTTCCATCTCGTGTTCACCTACGTCCTCATACATTTCTATAATATTATATTCACGTTAATATCTCTTATATAGACCATCCATTTATTCTCATCTTCAAGCTTTCCATTGTTTGCTTAGGGTTGTTTTTCCATCTCAAGTCTCGATATTTACACAGCTACTTCTCTTTTCTCCAAAGCACCCTGTAGACGGTATCTATCTTTCTCGTAGCAGTATAGGAGCCTAATTTCTTACATATGTCCTCTGGCCATTCCTGCTTAGTCATTTCGCACCTCCTGTCATCCTGATTATTTAGACTTTTGTATTCCGTTTCCCCTACTTCTTTTGCTCCATTTCTATATTTTCTTCTTAACTAAATTGAATTCAATATTGTCCTACCTATCTGATGATCTGCTGCCTTCCTTCTTTCATCTCTCATATTGATTGGTGACTCCATGGAGTGCTGTGTGCACAACTACCATATAATAAATAAAATTAGGAGGAAGGTCAGCAGTAATTGTTATGCTTTATTAAGAGTAAAACATATTTTTGATCACATAATGATCATCTTCACTGCTTTTGCGTACAAATTACAGCTCGTAGGTAACTGGTGTCTAGTTATTAGCAGTAACAGAAGTTATGAAACGATCACTGCTAATAACTAGACACCAGAGCTTACGAGCTTTAATTTGTACGCTAAGACGCTGAAGGTGATCATATTGTTATCGAAAATCAATTTTGCTGTTCCTAAAATTCCGGCCAATTCTGGCCTCCCTTCCAATTTCATCTCTCGAAGCTACTCATTCGTCTTCTGCTGTATTCCTCTTCCCTGTTACAGCCAATCGGTGCCTAATGCACCCTATGAATATCTCAGCAACCTCCTGTTCTTTCACCTTATCCAGGTCCTATCTCCTTAATGTCCTACATTTTGGCAGTTTCTTCACTTTCAGTCTATAGTTGACAAGCACTAAATGGTGACCAGAGTCTGCATCTGGCCCTTGTATTGTCTTATGTTTTAAAATCTGTTTCCAATGTCTCTGTCTTACCATTCTATTATTACCCTGCCAGCTTAAGGTGTCTTCAAGTCTCTTCCAAACATACATTCTTTTTTTCATGAGTCTGTAACTAAGTGTCAGCGATGATTAAACTATTCTCTGTGCAGAATTCTACTAAGCTATTCCTCTTTCAATCCTCCCCCCCCCCCCCCCCAGTCCACATTCACCTGCAAGCTTCTTCCTCCACGTTTCCAACTATCGGATTCCAGCCCGCCATTACAGTTAAATTATCGTCTCCCTTAACTATCTGAATAATTTCTTTCGTGTCGTCACACACTTCTACAATCTCTTCATCACCTGCAGAACTAATTATCGTATGAACCGGTGCTACAATGGCAGATGCGGCTTTAGTGTCAGTCTCTTCACTGTGCTGTCCAGGGCAGCTAAAGGACTTTCCTACTTTGGTATTCATTGTTAAACTTACTTCTCCATTACCATATTTCATTTTTTATTTATATCCCTGAAATCATCTTACCAGAAGAGCTGCTCCTTCCTCCCGCTTCTGAATTACACCAATTCCAACTATATCTAACTTCAATCTTCTTAAATTTTCTAACCTACCTGATTAGCAGTCTAATATTACACTCTACAATCTATAGAATGACAGTTATCGTTCTCATGATATCTCCACCCAGAGGTGTGAATGGGTAACGACAGCATTTACCCATACATTAAATTTGCATGCCCTCAGAAAAAATTACAGCTGTAGTTTCCACTTGCTTCGAGCTGTTTCACTTTACCATGACAGCAGGTTAGATTTCGTTGTAGTTACAAGTACAGATCAGCCAATGACACAGAATGTTGCCCTACAACTGCCGGAAAGGCTGGACCTTCTCTTCAGGAGGAATATGTTTGTCTGATATTTCAACAGAGATCCGTCCACTGTCATTGTATCTACAGTATGGATATCTGTACTGATGAGGCACCCTGTGAACTCAAGGTCCATAGTGAAGGGTAAGCAGGTTCTCCCTTAAATCTCACTAAATTATCGTTAATGTTTCCATCTTTTATTAGCTATCACGTCTTGTTTGTCTGTTACAGCAGATGGTAACAAGATTTAGACAGCAACAAAATTTTATCATAATATAATCCTCAGTTAATTATCACTAATTCACTGCTCTACCTATAAAAGGCAACCGTTCTTCATTGTACAAAAGCATTCATAGTTGCCATGTTAATATCTTTCTTGTCAATAACCATCCCCTCATTTACTAAAGTAAATTGTATGCACTTCCAGTATATGTCCGTCACATGAATGAAAATAAATATCATTCTACGTTACATGACTATTCGTTGACCATCCAGTCATAAATATCATAGCATTTCAAACAATTATCCAACATTAAAAAGTTCATAACTTTGTTGAAAAGAATGCTATCGTCATCATGATCATAAGAAAATTCATTTCTTTTCCAATCATTTCTTTTTAATCCGAACATCTCACAAAAATCGTTGCTTCATAAGCTCACTTTCACTTGTCAGCTAAGTGCAACATCTCAATGATGTTCATCAGTAGCTTAGTACACCATTTCTAGGTAATTACTTAATTGAAGACAAAATTAGCTGTACATCATAAACAGCGACTTTTCAACAGAATTATTTCTCGAACCTCACAAGAATATGTATATATCACTCATTTGTTACAAGATTTTGGCTTTTTTTGTTTGATTCAGTGTTAAGATTGATTTTTCCTTTTCTAGTGACCAGTTGGAATTGTTCTGCGACGATGCTACTTATAGTATTATACCATACATATACATATTTCCAACATAACGACTAATAGTGTGGAACATTATAAAAGTTAATAAGAAATGATTATTGTCTTTTTATGTTCAACAAGTTTCTAATTAGGTTTTGGCACTCAACACAGGAACAATCTTGTCAATAACAGTGTTACTATCATCGAAATAATAAATAGAACTAAAATTAATCAAGTTATATGTTAGTTGAGCCTCAAGCAAGATGGATGAAAAAAGAAGCCTGTTCAGTTTTAAAAGCCACAGTCCAATTTAAGTATGTAATCTAAAATCTGCTCAGGCTTTGTGACAAATGTAGGATAATAGTAAATCGCTAACAACGTAATTGGAGTACAGCTCAGAGTGAAAACGCAACAGAAAAAGGTAGGTCACACAGTTAAATGGAAAAAAGGGCAAATAATGTAGCGTGGAACAGTGAGAAGTGAAACACTGCTGTATGGCTCAGAGTCATGTCCTCGCTGGGATATAATGCGTCTATATTCCCCTAAGCGTGCAACAATATAAGGAATTGTTTAAAACATACCATATCTTACTCACCAACTTGTTGAGAATATTACACCATTTAAATTACGGTAATTCACCATCATTTTAAATATATGTATTTTCTGTTGACCATCTGCTTCATCTGGACCTCATTTTGGACCTGCCTCGTCTCCACGTCCATGTAGCACTCAATGAAGAACTGCTTCGCAATATGTTCATTGAGTCTCCTAAGTGAATTTCCTAACAATCTCCACTTTCTGTTTCTTATTTGCGGCTCATTTGGCTTCTAGCTGGTTCTTTCTCAGAGTGTTTCATTAAAGATGACACTTGGCCACCATATCCCTAGGATGTTCCTCAGATATCAGTTGTTGAATGTCTCGCAGTTATGGACTGGCTGCTTTCTCACTTTACATGTTTAACAACCATATAGAAGCTCAGTTTTTGCATTACTTTCAAATATCCGAAATTTTTTCCCCAATGTTACTTCCTCCACTCTCCAGTTGGAGCGGAGCGGTGTAAGATGCCTTTGGCTTTGCTAGTGCTGCTGTTAATGTCTTCTGCTGCACCACAATATAGTTTTATCATGCACCTCTGTACATAAGTAAAATAACAATCTAAATAGCGTCGTAATGAAACCTACATTCAAAAACATATCCAGCATCACACATGAAACTAACTTAATAATTAATAAAAAATTTCACAGCCTAACCTGTACCACGTCGGAAATCAATGACAAACAACAACCTCAGTGATGTATTGAGAAGACAAGTAAAACTTGGTGGAAATTCTTGAACAATAATCTGTAAATTCACTCATTATTATAAAATGGCTACAGGATAATCGAAGCTTCCCAATATCCAGCAACACAATTACAATTACTTAAATTTGTATCATTAAATGACCAAACATGATATTCTGGCCTCACCTACTACTTCTCGACTGATCTCGATATGATAATTTCTCCTGCTCCATCTCTTGGCCATAGGTGATCAATTGCTCTTTAAATCCTTAAATTCCGGTAATTCTGAACTTCTGCAAAATGTATGTTAATATGTCGTCAGGAATTGAGTTGTACATCGTGCCCACATTTATAGATAATTCGTTTGATAAGTTTTGTATACTTATAAATTTTTTTTACAACTCGTTATCAGTGGTTCACTATGAAACAGACAAACTTTTATGTGTTTAGACAATGGTCGCTACAATCTTAGTATGTCACTGTTTGGTATCCACAATGAAAAAAGAAAAAAAATATTTTTAGGTACAAATCAGCTTATATGTGTCAGTGTAGTGAGTGTTGGGACCATACATGGGAAAATTCCTGTGATAGAGATGGGCTAGTAATCCATTCAGAGAGAAAATAAACGTACTAGCGCTACATCGTCTAGCCTCGGGAAAAGGACGGATTAGCGTGCTACGATATGGGTGAGAAATCGGAGCAAGAGACAGTTGTTTAAAGAAGCTTGGAAAGCTTTCTCCTTGTACGTTAGATAACTGATGTTAAGGCATTCGAATTAGCAAAACACTTGAAAGGAAAGGAACTAGATTTTACAAGTATTACAGAAAAAACATCTTGAACTAGATCGGTATATGGCTATAGTATGATCTACAGCGCAGTAAATTAAGAAAGAAGAACAAGTAAGGGTGTTACCATCCACATTCCTACAAAAAAATGAGGTAAAACACTTGACTATGAAATGGAAAAGGACCCAGTGTTCTGTTACGAATTAAAGATACAAGAGCAATCCAAAGAATAATAGCAGCTAACGTCCAACATGAGGGGAATATTGACTACTCTAAGGTCTTTTTCATACTATCGCAGGTGATATTGAACAGTACGAATAACAATCAGATTTTCTTTACGGGAGATGTAAATGCTAGACTAACTCCAATAACAGTAGGCACATTTGGAGATACGTATGTGGTGAAAACGGAAAATACTCAGCAATTTCGCTATTTTCTTCAAAACTTAGTAGAACATAAAAAGGGTCCTGCCTCCGAAATATCCGAAGTTACCGACATTATGCAAGTAATGTGGTCGCATAATTAGCATACTTTTAATGGCAAAGTTTACCGGAAGAAAGACGGTCTTGCTACTACATAGTGGCACAGGAGAGGATACTGAAGAGTCGCATACATAATGAAACCTTTTGCACACAGGTATGACATTTGTAGTCTAGCATGAGGACGAGAAAAGCATAAATTTCATTACTGTTAAAATCAACAGCACAAAAAGATAGAGAACGCTACATGCTAACTCACCGCCCAAAAACAAGTAGCATTTAGGGCTACACTCTACAAAGCACACTCACTGACTTTGGAAAAAATAGACTTACAACCAAATATATCACAATGAAAAAAAATACCGTCGTGGTGAATGGGTCCAAAACAGAAAAAGAGGTCATATGCAAAATAAGGCATCATACGTCTGGGCCAAATGGAATTAATAACTGCAGACCTATTTTTAAAAAAATAACGAGTTCTTTCTCTACTGTGAATGAGTTACGATACCTATTATTCCACAGCAATAAAGACTGACTCCGTAAAATTCAACAGTGGGGTTTATAAAATATAATGCTCAAGTTTTCTGCCTATCCAGGCAGCAGTTTCAAATCTTGTTTTCAAGCAAACAAGATTATCTTTTTACCAAATACTATGCAAAATCTATAATTAACTGGCCACACACGAGTGTATTTTAGCTACAGACAATGGACTTTCAGGTCAATTCTGGAAAACCGTCGGGGTCACATATATGTTAGTGTGGACACGACCATGAAAATTAATCTATGAACGTTAGATGGACAAGACAGCGAAAAGTAGAGTGAACAAAGAGATGACTGACACATTGTAGATGGCATTCCAACAGTGGGCCAAAGTGTATCGAAAAGTAAGCTACAAAATATGAAATCAGGTTTATGAAAGATATGAGAAAGAAGCTTAAAATGTTTCCTTTCGAAGCCTTACAATTCAGAATTAGTATGCTGATTAGTCAAACTCGCCTTCAGCACTGTGCAATCACCCCATCGACGCACCATTATGAAGACACCCGTTTGGTAAATATCGTATACTGCTGAGTGAAGAAGCCTTATCTACCTGCTGCACATCTTCGTACAACAAAAATCGTCCATCCTTCAAAGTCTTTTTTCAGGGACCAAAACCGTGATAATCGCTTGGTGTGTGTGTTCGTGTGTCTCCCACTTGGGTTGACATGGGGTTTCCTATCGTGGGGTTTCCTACAAGGGTGCAGTAGTAAGCGAAGCTGACCCGAGCATCCGGTTGCCTAACGAGGTGTTTGAGAACTGACCCTCCACCACTGCTTGCCTACCCCAGTCGCTCACCCTGAGTACATGTGTTATCACCGTTTCTCAGACAGTGTCGTCGTCGATAGCTTTCGTTCCTAGCGTTTTCCCATATGACTTCTGTTCTATGCAGTAAATACGTTGGGAGTGACAACATCAACGAAATGGAGGCCGTGTCTTATCAAGGATGGCCATCGCTACCGTATTTAAAGGAGGAATGAAGAATATACGAACTGGATGTGCTTCAATTATGAACGAAGTAGGTGCAAATGCCACTTAAAAGATGCAAATGGTGAAATCGTTGCTCAACAGCAACTTCTTGTCCACCTGACGAAACAGATGTGGAGATAATGAAAAGACTACGTAATTGCAGAAAAATAGTTCGTGAAGAAAAGACAGTGCCTGTAGCCCAAATTTTTAAGCAGAAATTTCAACATTTGAAAGATGAAATATTAGAATCCGTGGCGTATATATGCCGAATTATGATAGCTCCAACACTCTGTTGTGTATGGCGAGAGGAGGAGCTACTGGGACAACCCAGAACCCTAGCTCCAGTTCGGAAATTCACCCAAGCAAAGGCATTTTGAAATTAGCGGAAGGTAATAGTTTTTTGAAGATTGATGATGGCTCTGTTCCAGGCAAGAGGCTTCTAGTGTTTACTTGCGAAGAAGCAGAGAAAATCCTTTGTGACAATGGAACTGTGCTTATGGATGGGACATTTGACAGCTCTTCGAAATACTTCAAACAATTGTACACAATCCATGTCGACATCGGAAGTACAGAAGAGGCAACAAAGATATTTCCTGTTTTATTTGCTTTGCTGCCAGAAAAAAAGTAAAAATTCATATGTAAAACTTTTTTCAGCATTGATATCTAAGATGTCTGGGTGGTCAGCAAAAACTGCAGTGCTAGATTTTGAAATGGCTACAATTAAAGCAATGAATTCAGTGTTCCTTGAAACACACCTTTCCGGCTGTAATTTTCACTTTAACCAGTGTCTATGGAAGAAGATACAGGATCTAGGACTAAAGGAAGACTACAGGGATAGGGAGGTAGCGCGATTGTTTTGTGGCATGTGTGCTGCAGTGGCACATCTTCCACTTAACACTGTCGATGAAGCGTGAATTTTAATAGTGGAATAAATGCCCAGTGGAGAGAAGATCACAGCATTTACAGACTATATGGTTGATCAGTGGATGGAAAATCCAAATATACCTGTTAAAAATCTCTAGCCTTTTTGGAAAAAACTGAATAAGAGTTTACGATTGATAAGAAGAAAAGGTTATCAGTTTGCTACTGTAATGCTGAACAACAACAATAACAACAAAAACAACAAAAAAGTAAACAACAACAGAAACAAAAAGTAAATAAATAAAATGAAAATAGAACATTTAAACATGCCTATGTACTACGTGCATAGCCAGACCTAAGCCTGGATAAAATGTGAAGGAATGTTCTTATGTTCATGTCAGACGGAAAGTTCAGGGCTACGATATTTATTTGCAGTCGGAAACACGAGCGTCACCACGTAGTGGGTCTACAGATTCGAAACGTTGAGTGATAAAAAATTTACCGTGTTGTTCTGTGTGAAAAATTGTAGGATTTGCTGTGGACCTTAAAAATATTGTTGTTTCAAAACGGTATGTGTAAGTACAGCACACATTTTACTAGCATCAATAATTTCGCAAAGTTAACTTTCCGATTCTGGAATTTCGTCATAAATGTCATACGAAACTAATTATTTGTATTTGGCTGATCTCACTCACAAAAGTATGCTTTTAACGGAATATCTAAAGTTCTAATACAAAATGTGCTATTTACTGACTTTTTAACTCAACAAAACTGAAATTTATTTGGGAAATTTATTATATAACATGGGCACTCGTCCTGTGAAGCTTCCAGAATTTTTGGTGAGGAAGGAGGAATGAGGACTGAGACAGCTGATTGCCCACTTTTCTGTCAGAGTCTTTTAAACACGATCATATCTGCCTTTAGTGTGCTGCAACAGGAGCATTTTTCAGCTGATTATTATGTAGTTCATTTTATAAAGATGAAATTCCAACTAGATGAACTTTGGTGGAGTCATCTATATTAACGAATTTGATCATCTGTAGACATCAAGAACAACACCTAGATATCGAGACTTAATACGCCTCATCTAACCTTAGGAAAATACTCTGTAATTCCTTTCAGAAGAACACGTCCATTGTCACGTAAATTTTTATCTAATTACTAACAGTACACCCGGCGTTGGCCGGATATTTATTCACCCCAGTTTTATATCAGTTCATCCCCTCTTCCCTCATCTCTCTTGTCCAATTAGTCCTATCTCGTCTCTCTATCCACCTCCTCCTTCCGCCCATCCGTCTCTCTTTTTTACATCTCCTCCATCTGCCCTCCTCTCCCACAACACTTCCTCCTCCTCTCCATCCTCCTCCTTCGCTTTTTTTAATAATACATCAAATTCACAATGACACCCGTAATTTATGTATTTATTACAGTGTTCCATTAGTAATCCGCCACCTTCCCCTTTCTCTGTTTACCTGCTGCTCCCTCTCTCTTAATCTTCTTCTCTCACTTCTCTGGATGCACCCCTCTCCGCCGGCCGAGTGGCCGAGCGGTTCTATGAGCTACAGTCTCGAACCGCACGATAGCTACGGTCGCAGGTTCGAATCCTGCCTCTGACATGGATGTGTGTGATGTCCTCAGGTTAGTTAGGTTTAAGTAGTTTTAAGTTCTAGGGGACTGATGACCTCAGAAGTTAAGTTCCATACTGCTCAGAGCCATTTGAACCAGCCAACCTCCTCCCCTCTCCCCACCACCATCACACACTCCTCTCTCCGTATATCTCCTCCTCTGCCTCCGTCACACCATCTCCTCTTTCCCCGTCTATGAAAAAATACGTAGATCTTCCAACTTTCATGCTGACTGACGAAACGATATTGAATTCATTTAAAGGTAGGGCAACCCTCTGCCTTCCAGAATACGTTGACTTGTATAAATGCCTTCACCACGGACACATACATACATGAGCCAACTCCCAAGCTATCAGTCGAACGGCGTGTAACTCTGTTGTAAGGTACCCTCCGCAATACACCGTATGAAATTTCACATTGACGGTGAAGTTCCCGTTGTTTTGAAGATCGAGGTACAACATTTCATCAAGATCGGAGCAACACTGTGGCTTTTGTTGAAATTCGTAAGGAAAGTACCCTCCACAACGCACTGAACGAAGTTTTATGTAGACAGTGACCATCCTCTTGGTTTTGGAAATAGAGATTCATTTTTATAAACCCCACTCGCTCTATGCAGACTTAGCTGCGAAACATAAATAAAAGATTCTAACAACAGAAATCATGTAATGAATTCTGTCGTATAAGGGCAACATAGCTATTAAATAAGAGCAACGAGATTACGAGAGCAGTCACTTTCAGTGTTACGTAAAATAACGTTATACCTTGTAAATTATCACGACACAAATTGAAGATGATAAGCAATGTGGAACTTCCTTCCGTTTGCGTTTGAAACTCTTGGAGAAATCCTGTATGGTGAGGAGGGTGGGAGGGGGCAGCAAGGGGAGCCTCGATTTGTTTTGCCGGCCCGCGCCTCTGACAGGTTTAGTGTGCCACTGCTTCTAGGAAACCCTACGGTAGGAAACCCCAAGACACCAATAATTCTGCGTTACGACATTTGTGATATTGAGATGTGTGTCATCATTAAGCTACAACAGTCAATCACGCAATTTTTGCGGATATTTCGCGTTAATAACGCGCCGTCATTTCTCCAGTGTTGCGTATTACCGTTCCCCAGTGGATATCAACAGGTAGGATCCGTCAAAAATCTCCGCAAATCTTGCCTGCAGTTCTGTCTCTTCACAAAAATCGCTTCGTGCGTGGGCAAGATATTGCACAACATTTGGGCTAAACTTAACACATCAGAGAGTAGACAGAAACCAGTTTGGTAACATTACACAATCAGATGAATTGTTAGTCTCTTCATCTGCTCGAGCATAGAGCAATACATCTGCATAAAAACACAAAGCTTGAATTAACGGGCACCTTTCGCTACTGATGGTTATTTCAGTAATTTAAAAAAAATAGCCGTTTCAATTATCACTTTTCATGTGTTATGCTGTTTTATAGCGCTACTATCTGGAACTATATCATTTTGATCATCTCATATGATGCTCTATCTGCGGGATATAGAAGAATGTGTGGGCGCAGAATTAAATGCTGTGCAGTTTTACCATAAGCAATCTGCGTTTGCTGACATTAAAGATATTAAAATAGTCTGACAGAACCCTTTTGGAAGTTTTCCATTATTTTTCATCTCCTTCGACATCGTTTAAATTGAGAATTTATAAGGTTAACATGCAACCCTCTCACAACAGGAACGCATATTTCACATCATCTCGGTGAAAAGCAAACGTTTCAAGCAGTGCGCTGTATTGTATGAATAAGCTGCTATTCTAAGTAGTTAAGTAACGTCTTGATGTGTTAAGCTATACGACAATTTATGACCCTGTATACAGCTGCATATGTGATCTTACCACATATGATTAACGTGATATTCACCGAATCACATACTTAACATAAGCGCAATGGTGGTAAACATCAGTAGCTATATATTCTAAAGAAAAATAGTAGGTAAGCACACAGCAAAAACATCTCCTAAAGTTAAATAATGAGTAGTTTTCTGATTATAGAGAAAGGCGGTGCTCATCGTATCTGTAGACTCAAAAAGTATAACTAGACAAGTCTACAAATAAGCTAGTGAAGTCGTAATGGGATTTAAAATCGAAATGTCCACATACTTTTGGAATCAGTGTTCCTGACTATCATGTATTACACAAAATATCTCACTGTTTTACAAAAATACAATTAATGGCCTAAGAAAGATATTTAATAACAGCAACCAGTGAAATAGCCCTCTGGCTTGTAATATGATTAATGTGAAGCACAGGGTATCTATTATTAATGGCCTGCAACAGTAGGAAAGGACTGAATCATATAACATTCGCACCATAATTGAAATTTGATAAGAGGAAGCCTGTAGATAAGATGGCTGCATGCCAATGGAACCATTTCATGTATGCCAATAAAAGAACGGCTTAGACTGAGTGAAGGGCTCAGCAAAAGGGTTAGGTAAAACGTTAATGGGTACACTGGATCCGAAATGCGTTGTGTGACTTAATAAAACATAAAATTTGCGGTAACGCGAGACCTTATTATTCATGTTTCATGTGTACTGAACACGGTGATTTTCGGAACCACAAAATATGATTACAAGAATATTGTCGATTTTTATAAAAGAGAAGTAGAATTTTTTATCATTAAGCAATGAGGTATAAATTATGAGGTCATTCCATAATGAATGCTACCTGCTTTGTCCTTTTTGAATACAGTTAAGGAAGTGAACTAATTAATGTTGCGCCATTACTAAATTTTTTTACAAACTACTGCCATAGTAACTTCCAGCGTCAGCAGATGCCTACATTGTAGTCGCTTGCAAAATGGCCATCACAGATGTCCGTATTAGGCACGTTGTGTGACAGAGTTTTTGAATGCAGAAGGTGAAACACCCATTCGTATTCATGAAAACTGACAACTGTGTACTGTAAAATGCAAATTCGTATTCACGAAGGACTGACAGCTGTGTACGCTGATGTAACAGTGGATATCACCAATGTTAGAAGTTGAATTCCTCACTCAGTAAAGGCAGCTTGATAACGATTACTCAACAACTGGGATACTCATATGTTTGCACAGCTTGATTACGAAGAACTTTATCTGACCAGAATAAAGAGCCAAGGGAAAGAACTGCATCCCAACTGATGCACGCTTTCGTTAAGAGGGAGAGGCTGTTCTGGAAAAAAAATTTCATAGACGAAAGTTGGTTCTATTTTTTTTTTTTAACCAGAATGACAGAAGCAGTAAGAGAAATGGCATCACACAAACCTACTGAAGGAGAGCAATTTCAAAACTAAGCTATCGCCAGGGACATTACGGTTGCAGTAATCTCGAATGCAGAGCGTATGTTTATTGGAATTAGCAATGTTTATATTGCAGATGAACATCTATTGTACAGTCGATGTGAACGCCGTGATACCGGAAACTTGATAAATATTCGGCATGTCAGTTCCATTTAACACTCCTGCCTCTCTGCCAGCTCACAATACCATGCATACATAAGATTCGCACTGCTTTTATAGGTAACTGGTAGTGAGTACTTTACTCATATCTGCGGATGCTGCCCAATATTAATATTGACGGGTGTTCATCTACATTGTCTGTACTTTAAATATATGTTTAAGTGTGAAACTTAATAAAACATTATAAATGTAGTTGATCCGTGACTGTTAGCACAGATAGTATATGGTATTTGTGTGGAGAGTGGACTTCCGACGGCATGTGTAACCGAATACAAATCCCAAACTATAACATTTAAGTATCGTTGAGACAGCTAAATATCTCGTGTATCATCCATCTCTAAAAAATAGGGAAACTCATCAAGGATCAACAAAATGACGCACCATTGGATATGTCAGTGCGAATTTTTGCCTGAGTTTGGATGAAACAGCATGAATGTGTCTTTACAAGCTACGAAAAGCAGGAAAGGACGTTAGCACTATCTTACGCTGTTTTACTATCGTATAGGTAAAACCGCCTCACAGTGCAGGGTGAAGGATTGTGCTGTATAATGGATAGATGTACTAATGGCTCGAGCAAGTCAGAAGTGGTTTAGTCGACTGCAACCTGGAATTTGTCCCTAAGAGACCAACATCCGATCTGGTCAGCCAACGTTTACAGATGCGGGGTGGCTTAATGATATGATAGTCAATGATCCACAAATGACAACGCGGGTGTCGGCATTGGAGCTCCATAACGGTCGTGCTGTTGCAGCCAGGAACTTGGAGCTGGGTTCGTAAGTATTCGCGATGCGTGAGTTCCTCATGAACTGAGAGAAGCGATTTTGATTCACAGAGTGTCCGTCTGGGGCTTCTTATTGAGACGCAGTCACAGTGATTCTTTTTGTTAATGACTGGTAATTGAAGATGGAAAGTGGATCGAGTACAACAACGCCCGGAAGAATAAATCGTGGTGCGAGACATGGCAGCCACCAATATCGGGTCCTCAGCCAGGGATGCTTCTCGGAAAGATTCAGCTATGCGCCTGGTGGGATTGTAAAGACGTCTTGTATTACAAAGTTCGTCCGAATTAGACTATCACTTCAGAGATCTAGTGTTCGCAGTTTAACCGTCGCAAGGCAGCCATTGAATGACCGGATTTTGGACAAGATGTCATGTTTCACCACAACATCGACAGACCACATGTCTCTATAGTGGCCCATCAAAAGCTGAGTTCTTTCCTTCGGGATGTGTTGCCCAACCACCTTAATCACCGGACATTGCCTATTCCGAATTTCATCTACTCCGTTCCCAGCAGAATTTCCTCAATGGCTAATACCTCAACTCCTTCGAGAGCTACAGATCTCAAAAACCCCAACATTTTCGGAAAAAGGCATTTACAAATTATCGGGGAAAAGGCAATATGTCGTCGAAAATAGCGATATACCCTGCATGAAATTAATAGTTTCGTTTACAAAATCGATCCGTATTTTGGTTATGTTATACCCGACCTTATGTGTGAAGTGTAATAGGTGACAAACTGGCAAACTCTGTGCCATAGCTGTGTGCAGGGAAGTGTGTTCTCAGGCGTTCTGTGTGATTCCACTGTCACGAAAGCGAACGAACTTTCGAGACAACCCAATCTATTTCTACAACACTTGGCTGTCTTGCGTCTATGTTACACATGGAACACCATAATTAAGTACCCCACTAGTTTTGTACAATTATATTGCATTTGTTGAGTGTGTGTGACCAACAACTAAGGTATAATCGTAAGTCAACATTATGATATACGTCACTTGTGTTCAATAACAGACTTCCAAGGAAACTGTTTTGGAATGTCTTTGGGTCGTTCGTTTCGTCTTGTTTTTTTAAAAAATTGGAATGGCTGTTTGTACAAAGAAAGAGAGGTAGAAAAATAAGACTGAGCACAAAACTGACTACCTACGTTGTTCCATTGTAGAGAAAGAGCTATTGTGATGATTAAATTCTGAAATTAAATTTATGTTTCCCAGAGGCCATTTGTGGTAGACAGCAAATGCCCAGAAAACTGATGGGGCTCGGTCAAGCAATGCCGATTCAGGTCTTAACTTGAAAACACGTCAGAGAAAGTTGGTTTCCGAAATTCAGGTCCCATCATGCGCGAGTCGTATCTCGTGTAAATGTAACAAGTACATCACTGTCCACTGTTTGCTGGGAAACAGAAGACTCCATTTTCTCCCATAAGTTGTGTTCAGTATGTGTAACCAAAGCTACAACGTTAAGAATCAAACTCTTTCCTTTTGAAAATATTGAGCAATTCCTGGTACTCAACCTGAGTACGAAAACCATGATTCCAACAATTAATGTATAAAAAAAACTTATGAGACACGGCACCAGAACTAATGATATTTAAATTTATTATCATAGACTCTTGTGTAATGTTTATATTCTTTGTGGTTGCGTGTTCTGTTCTTTTATCGACTCAGATTTTAAAATATAATCTTTAATGTTTAAAGCTCTTTGGTAGGACGATGAACGTAACTCGGATTCTAGCATTTCGGAAGACGGTGACAGATGAATTATGGATGGCTGTGAAGGGCAAAATGCTCACCAGGTGTTTCTCTTCCTTCGGATGGGATGTGAGATGAGTGAGCGAGCTAAGGGGAATTTTACCATATCAGCAATTGAAATTCTTCCTTCCTCTTTCCTACCCATTTGCGATCGCAACCCGTTCTGTCATTTCCTGAAGTGTAACTCAAGTGAGAGACTACAGACATCAGAACTGAACTCGCTGGGGTTCCCTAACATATCCAAAGAACTTCTCTGACTATCCACATAACAATATTGAATGTCAGCTATCACACGGAATTCTTTATTCTGTTATTATTAAGTGAAGACAACATTCTTGCTTAGTTGAGTATAATTTACGTAGCATTCAAATGAGCGTTGATGAATTGTCATCAAATTTTAAGTCTTTAAGTATTTGCTGTTTTGCTGAAATAAACTTAATCGACATTCCTGAGAGTATCATACTTTCAGGTTTACTGCATCCAACTTTACGGTGCTGCAGCACTTGCGGCAACACAACAAATGTTGCAGAATCACATTCACATGAACGCATATGTTCGTATACTGACGCTTGCTCAGTTGTTGGTTAACATACACGTTAATCAATAATTAAGTTACTGGAACTAGTAACATATTCTACACTGGCGGTGCAGGCAATTTATTCCTTTCTTATGTCACACACAACAAGAAAATAATATTACACTAGGGACTTGGAAGCTTAATCCATCATTTGTCATACTTTTCTCTTACTTTACACTTATAACAATGTTAAAAAAGATAAAGACACTTCTTGTAGGAAACGACTTTGGACTGGTACTATTAATTCTAATAGAATAACTTTACTTTCGTTTTCCATGGTGCAGAGCATAGTACACTTCAGCAGTGGTGTCTGACGTCATCACATTCAATCACGAGATTTACACTTACAAGGGCCACCTTGCAGCTCGAGAGTGCAACTGTTTGAACTGTTACCCTCCATAAATTTATATAGCAAGTGGAATGTCTGTCAGAAACCGTTAGGTTTAGGTGAGTGATGTTCTAAATTATGTAACTTTCATTTGATCTTTCACCGCCATGGATTAACCATAACTGTAGTACATAAAATGGTGGTTTACCATATTGGTATGTCTGGGGAGTTGATAGTGCAGCAATCACTCACATATGGATGTCCTTTCCAACTTGGCACAGTTATTTTTAAATAAATATGTGGCTAGAGTCTATTTAAGAAAGGCCCTCCCATACCACTTTCCTTTTCTTTCTAGTGCAGGCTTCTTCAGTTTCCTAAATTATTATTTCCATGCACAACCAAGCCCAATCCAAAATTTACTGCTTACTGATCTTTAATGTCTATTTGTCAAAATTTCCAGAGCTATCCTATAACCCCACACATCAGTATACATGGAAAGAGGCTGTGAAATGCGTGATAATACAGAATATTTATCTGGACAAACTGACCCGTTAGCCTTTGATTCTCTCTCTCCCCTGTCCATACCCTTTCGACGTTTGTGCTCGCACGTATCTCGTATAGAAACAAAATAAATGGAACATTGTCAATAGTTGTGTTTCATACTTGGAATCTTGGAACGCCTTTATAGCCATGAACTCAAGCCCTCAGAACTATTCTCTGAGCACTAACGACGTGTCACGAAAATATAATTCACTCCTCACATTTAATGCCTCACATGACTTTCATTTCATACCACTGTTTTGATAACCACTAAGACATTTTCCATCAGTTCGTATTGTTTAACTCAAGCGGATATGCTCAGAATTACGTCCTAGGCGTCAATAATCAAATGATACATTTATTCTGATCAAAATCCCGGCTGCGTTACCCTAATAAATGGAAAAAATGATATCTTGAAACCAAACGATACTAACAGAAACCATAATGAAAAAATATATTTCCTCGATTTCTGAGATGCACGTTCCGACAGTTATTTCAATGTGTTAATTTTTGCTTAGTTTGGTAACACGACCAGGACACTCAGTTTCAGTTACTACAATATGATTTAACTTACAGGAATCAAGAATTCGTACGGACACTGCTGTCTCCATTCGAAACGATAACTAACATTCTCACTTTGTTCGGCGCCAGTAATTTCGCATTCTTAAATCCTGTTTATTTCCTTCAGTGCAGCTTCCTCTTTTCCAAAAGATGCGGGCTACTTTCGTTAATCATTTAATTTATGTGTTATTTGCTGTGAGGTGACGAAAGTAATGCAGCAACTCATGCCACAGACTCAACAAACCCCTGTTGAAATACTGAGCCATGCTGGTTCTATACCAGTCGATAATAGCAGAACTGTTGTCGGTGCATGATCTTGTGCACAAACTGACATCTCGATTATGTCCCATAAACATTCCATGGGATTGATGTTGGGAGACCTGGGTGGTAAAATTATTCGCCTGAATTGTATAGAATGTTCTTCAAACGAATCGCGAACAATTGTGCTCCGATGACTTGGCACATTTTGAGCCATAACAATTCCGTTGTTGTTAGAGAACATGAAGCCTGTGAATGGCAGGAAATTGTCTCCAAGTAGACGACAGTAACGATCTCCAGTCCATGATCAGTTCAGCTGAAGTACAATACTCTGTCCACTGCATATGGGATTCGTGGCGTCTACGCCTCATTTGGATCGTCCTATCAACTCGTACCAACAGAAATAGGCACTCATGTGACCAAGCCACGGTTTTCCTGTCGTGTAGAGTCGAACTGACGTAGTCACGAGCTGAAGACAGTCGCTGAAGGCGAGTTAGCAGAGGTATTCGTGTCTGCCGTCTGCTGCCATAGACTATTAACGCCAAATTTACCGCACATTCCTAACGGATACGTTCGTCGCACGTCTTGCATTAGTTTCTGTGGCTGCGGTTATTTCACACAGCGTTGTTTATACCGTAGCACTGAAAACTCTACACATACACTGCTGCTCTCTGTCGTTATCCATTGTGAGAGATAATTCCTGATATCAGGTACTCTCGGCACACTCTTGACACTGCGGATCTGGGAATATTGAATTCCCTAACGAGTTCCGAAATGGAATGTCCCATTCGTCTTGCTCCAACTATCATTCCGCGTTCAAGATCACTTATTTCCCGTCGTGTGTACCATAAACACGTCACAACCCGTTCGACATGAACCACTTGAATACAAGTGACAGATCGGCCAGTGCCCTGCCCTTTTGTACCTTGTGTGCGCCATACTGCCCCCATCTGTACACGTGTTTATCGCTATCCCGTGACTTTTGTATCCTCAGTGTGGTTCAGATTAGTTTGCGGCGCGGAAGATCTTCAATAGGCCGAGTGAACATCGTGTAGCAATAAAGGCGCTGTGGACACTCCTCATGCAGCATACGATTCATGGTATACTGAAGTATGGTATGTACCACTGCAGGCAAAAATGAAATTGGCGCATATGTTCGTAGAGATTTTATAAGGTGAATTGTCAGCCTGGCTGCTATTAGTGTAATTATGAAACGGAACTTTCTATTTCATGTCCTAGTTTAATATCTTGGGCGATTTCTTGAATGTTACATATATGAAAATATTGAGGAGCCTTGTTTAAGCGTTAAACGTCGGAATATAAAAGAGGAAAAGTCTGTGATTCGAGACGTTTTCCTTTCTTTGGATTTAGTGCGGGGTGAATGCAGTTGTGGGGCATGAGTAAGCTTGTGTTGTGTGTGCGGTGAGTAGCATTAAATTAATCGTGTGAGATGTGAGCTATTCTGCGCATGGGGGAAGAGCAACGAGCTTTGATGAAGTATTGTTTTTATGACTTTCAATTGTGATCTTCGTCAGTGTACACGATAAGTAGCAGAGGGGACGGACTGCGACTATTTAACGATTGTGTGATACTTGCAATCAATGAGCAATGTTGGAAAAAAGAGAAGAGATAGAAGATTAGTGGCAAATGTCCGTTAACTACAAGGTCATCCGAGATGAACCAAAAGTTTAATTGGGTGGACGGGAAGGAAATTGGCTGTTCTCTTTTAATGGAAGGAATTACCTCAAACCCTTTTAAGGGAATCGACGAGAGCAGATATCATTATGATGATATAGGAACTTGAACCACTATATCTTAACCCCGTAAAAAGAAAATGAATGTTGAGCCCTAAGAAAAGACAGCCAATTTTAGTCAACAAAATGTTGTGAAAATGGAGTTGTGAAAGTACGAATCCAGAAAAATGTAACTATGCAACTCGTACCATGGTGAAATGGGTACTGTATCACTAAGGCGAAGAGGTCGCCCAGTACTGTTCCTCAAAGGCTTTAAATGTCCTCTACCAACCCTACACAGTGGTCCAAAGCCCATTAAAGCAACCAAATTGATTGATGTTCTATATTGTTTACTATACATACGAGAAGTACAGCACGCTTATTACAAGATATTAAAAACAGCTGAGCAATCCAAGGCAAAGGATGAGAGCAGTGACAGTGAAATTTGAATACCACTATTAGTATTTTCAGTTATTAAAGCTGTTCAATTTAATTACATTATATTGTGTCATTAATATATTGGCTTAAATTGTTATCAACTAACATCATAATGTCAAATTTCCTGTGGCAAATGAAATTTCCAATGCAATGAATAACATGGTATCGACATTTTACATTCACGAATAACATAATATCTACCATATAATTTGTGTCAATGTGTTACGTATTTCTTCTTTTTTCCAATAAAAAATATTATTTCCATTTTGAAACCTTACCAGTACATTTCGTAACGTGCAAATTCTTAGTTAAAACTTAAAGAAAAGATATAACAAAGTGAAATGTATTGTTACACTTTTATTAAACTATGTATTCTATAATCTCCAAACCACTAAAATATCAGTTACCATGTTTTACGACTGAGCCGCACAAATGATACACATTAGACTGTGGTGGTGTTGATGATGTGATGATATACGAGGGTTATTCCAAAAGTAAGGTCCGATTGATTGCCAAATTGAAACCACAGTGAACATCAGAAATGTTTTACTTGTAACAATTAGCTACACCTTTCAGCTACTTCTCTACGTAGTCGCCGTTCTGACTTAGACTTTTGTCATATCGTTGTACCAACTTTTCAATAGCCTCATCATAGAAGGCAGCCGCCAGTGCTTTCCGCCAATTCTCCACGCTGGCCTACACCTCGTTGTCTGTGTCAAAATGTTGTCGTCAGAGACAGTGGTTCATGTGACCAGAGATGAAACTCAGGGGGAGACAATTGCGGACTGTATTGTGGGTAATCTAACATTTCCATTTGAAAACGATGCAGGAGCATCTTCATTGCCCCTGCAGAATGCGGCTGAGAATTGTCGTGAAGACGAAACAGCACGACAGTTATGTAATGTTGGCTGCATAGCTTCAGGCGAAATTTCTCACCAGGCCCTCGTACTTGGCGGCAGACACTATTTTCTAGACATCTTTACGCACTCACTGCGAGCTCAGAAATGAGAAGAGCGACGTGATGCTAACTGGGGTTATACTAGAGACACTACCCAACACATCTGTGCAAAGCTTTATCGGATTTTCATAGCCGTTTCCATTTCGCGACCGATCGGACCTTACTTTTGGAATAACCCTCGTATGTTGTTTGGTGCAGAGGGGCATGGCCTTTAGCAACTTTGTGAAAATCTCTGAAACTAGTGGGGTTAAAAGAAACTCATACAAGTTTCAGCATGAATTAAGACAACCTAGTGAGAACTAAGAAACCCCAGCCTTTATACACCACACACACACACACACACACACACACACACACACACACACACACACACACACACACACACCACACACACACACGCACACACACACACACACACACACATAAACACATACACACATGCACCCACTCTAATATCAAGCCTACCACTATTTCTAAAACAATCAATTAAGAGAGAGAAGACCTAATCAAAGATGTAAAACAGCAGAAATTACGGCTAGCTGATAACAGCGCTAATAAAGGACGAGTCATTTACTTTAAAACACACTAAAACTTCCAACCTAAGAGTTTAAGGCGTAGTCAGGACTATTCACAAAACTGCAAAATGCAGATCACACACATCTTGGCAGCTGGTAAGTACAGGACAGGTCCCCACATAAGTCTACCACTCATCTCTCATCCAACTGTAAAAATGTATAGCATTAAAATATGATGTACGGAAATTTGTATGCCGCAGTCAGTATAAGGAATGGGTCTTCCCACCAAAGCAGGAAGCCAGAAGTAAGGGGGTTTAGAGTGAGTAGGTCATGGTAGGTTGTCAGTGTGAGTCCTAGCCACAATTCGATTATAACCAATTATAACCCATTATACTCAGTTTAATCCACTGATAATAGGCGAGGTGGGGTGGGAGGTGGGGTGGGGGGAAGGGGAGATCGTGCTACTCCTGACGAAATTTTGCGAAGTCCCCACCAAGGAGTCGAAATCCTGCCCACCAGCGTTGCCAGCATTTCAGCGTTACTGGATCATACAACTGCGTCGAAATTATCGTTCATTTCGTTAAGAGATAGTATGTATCGACAGTCTGTATTATAAAATCCGTGTTTGATGGTCTGTCCTGGAGTTTTTGTTGCAGATGACCTGTCTGATGGCTTCCAGGTCGACAAAAATTTCTATTTTCATATTTCACGTACTTATTGACTGAATTTAAAACTGGAAGCAACGGGAATAAATTATCATCAAAGTTATATCTTTTTTCCATTTCTGAACATCTCCTCTGCATGAAATCCCTACATCTGCAGTACAAATCTTTCATGGCATCCAGTTCATTATATATATCTGGTTTCTGAATTGCGTTCAGATCTTCAACTCGTAAATACTTTTTACTGTCAGAAAGGGACATTGAGCTGTTGTCAGGGTCAATGTCAATAAGTTTATTGGTTATGACGTACTATTGGTCCACGTAGGAAAACAACATATCCTTGTGAACCTTCTACCATCATTTTATGAAAGTCAATAATAATAACTTTAACACTCTGGAAATTCATTTTTAAATCTGTGAATTTCGTTATAATATAGGCCAAAACTAAATAAAATAGTATTAAAATATTGTCATTGAGGGATCGGCGAATTTCTTCTGCCGCAACCAGACTCTCTTCTAGGCATTTAGAATCTAGATAGAGACGCACAGCACTCCACTGTTCTAAAATTCGTTCCCAGTTAGTCCCAAAGCAACCCATAAATTCTCACACAAACAAACATTTAACTACAAAAACAAACTGTCTTCCTACAGCTCAATACCTCAACTTACGTTGTATGCCATGAGGTTGTAGGAGGTGATAAATAAAACATCATACTCACCCAATAAAAAAGTAATTAAATTCACGAAAGAAAAAAATCTTACTGCCCCAAACACACTAACACTTACTCTGACAACGAAAGGAAGTAAAACGCCCAACATTCAAAAAAAAAAAAAAAAAAAAAAAAAAATTGGTCAACTCTCACCCCATTTTGTGACTGTAATGCAGGTGGTGGGCTCGAACGTCATACTGTACAGATGACGCCTGCTATTCAGACACCAAATGTAACTGTTGTTGTTGTGGTCTTCAGTCCTGAGACTGGTTTGATGCAGCTCTCCATGCTGCTCTATCCCGTGCAAGCTTCTTCATCTCCCAGTATCTACTGCAACCGACATCCTACTGAATCTGTTTAGTGTATTCATCTCTTGGTCTCCCTCTTGGTCTCCCTCGACACTGCCCTCCAATACTAAATTGGTGATCCCTTGACGCCTCAGAACATGTCCTACCAACCGATCCATTCTGCTAGTCAAGTTTTGCCACAAACTTCTCTTCTCCCGAATCCTATTCAATACCTCCTCATTAGTTATGTGATCTAGCCATGTAATCTTCAGCATTCTTCTGTAGCACCACATTTTGAAAACTTCTATTCTCTTCTTGTCCAAACTATTTATCGTCCATGTTTCACTTCCATACATGGCTACACTCCATATAAATACTTTCAGAAACGACTTCCTGACATTTAAATCTACACTCGCTGTTAACAAATTTTTCTTCTTCAGAAACGCTTTCCTTGACATTGCCAGTCCACATTTTATATTCTCTCTACTTCCACCATCATCAGTTATTTTGCTCCACAAATAGCAAAATTCCTTTACTACTTTAAGTGTCTCATTTCCTAATCTAATTCCCTCAGCATCACCCGACTTAATTCGACTCATACCATTATCCTCGTTTTGTTTTTGTTGATGTTCATCTTATATCCTCCTTTCAAGACACTATCCATTCCGTTCATCTGCTATTCCAAGTCCTTCGCTGTCTCTGACAGAATTACATGGTCATCGGCGAACCTCAAAGCTTTTATTTCTTCTTCATGGATTTTAATACCTACTACGAATTTTTCTTTTGTTTTCCTTACTGCTTGCTCAATATACAAATTGATTAACATCAGGGAGAGGCTACAATCCTGTCTCACTCCCTTCCCAACCACTGCTTCCCTTTCATGCCCCTCGACTCTTATAACTGCCATCTGATTTTTGTACAAATTGTAAACAGCCTTTCGCTCCCTATATTTTACCACTGCCACCTTCACAATTTGAAAGATAGTATTCCAGTCAACATTGTCAAAAGCTTTCTCTAAGTCTACAAATGCTAGAAAAGTAGGTTTGCCTTCATTTAATCTATTCTCTAAGATAAGTCGTAGGGTCAGTATTCCCTCAAATATTCCAGTATTTCAATGGAATCCAAACTGATCTTCTCCGAGGTCGGCTTCTACCAGTTTTTCCATTCGTCTGTAAAAAATTGGCGTTAGTATTTTGCAGCTGTGACTTATTAAAGTGATAGTTCTGTAATTTTCACATCTGTCAACACCTGCTTTCTTTGGGATTAGAATTATTTTAGTCTTCTTGAAGTCTGAGGGTATTTCGTCTGTCTCATACATTTTGCTCACCAGATGGTAAGAGTTTCGTCAGGGCTGGCTCTCCCAAGGCTGTCAGTAATTCTAATGGAATGTTGTCCACTCCTGGGGCCTTGTTTTGAGTCAGGTCTTTCAGTGCTCTGGCAAACTCTTCACGCAGTGTCATATCTCTCATTTCATCTTGATCTGCATCCTCTTCCATTTCCATAATATTGTCCTCAAGGACATCTCCCTTGCATAAACCCTCGGTATACTCCTTCCAGCTTTCTGCTTTCTCATCTTTGCTTAGAACTGGGTTTCCATCTGAGCTCTTGATATTCATGCAAGTGTTTCTCCTTTCTCCAAAGGTCTCTTTAATTTTCCTGTAGGCAGTATCTATCTTACCCCCAGTTAGATAAGCCTCTACGTCCTAACGTTTGTCCTCTAGCCATTCCTGCTCAGCCATTTTGCACTTCCTGTCGTTCTCATTTTTGAGACGTTTGTATTCCTTTTTGCCTGTTACATTTACTGCATTTTTGCATTTTATCTTTTCACCAATGAAATTCAATTTTTCTTCTGTTACCCAAGGATTTCTACTAGCCCTCGTCTTTTTACCTACTTGATCCTCTGCTGCCTACAGTCACTGCTAAATGAAGATGTTGGCATGGGGTCAAGGGATGTTGGACACGGATGGAAACTGTCAGGATGCGCCATATTAAAACTCGGCCATGACCCTCATGTGTTTTATTATTCCCATCTACAATGTCGCGTTCCTCTCTGTCTATGTCCCATGGTCCTGTGATGCCGCAGACGCCACTTCGCTGTCTGCAAAACAGCTTTGCATGGAAGGGCTACCTCAGCAACCCGTGCAACATACTGCGGTGTGCCGGCCGTGTACAGCTGCGGTGTTTTGATGACATCAGGATGCGCCAGTAGCCGACTCAGCGGCCTTCATTCCTCTTGCCTCAGCGCCACTCGCTAGGAGCTGCAGGGCGGTCCGCTGTGTGCTTCTTCGCCGTCGTGGTTAAGATCACGACGACAACAAGCGCCTGCCATCCGACATCCACATTTGCGGCCCTCGTCTCGGGATGTCACCGGCGTGTGTTGGGAGCCCAGAAGACTGCCTGTGGTAGCGAGCCGTGGAGTGGCCCATCGCTGGCTGGCTACAGACCTTGCAGTGGCTTCAGAAGTTCGAACCAGTGACCCGCCGTCAACTGGAACACTGGCTATCCATCTGCTGCTGCGTGTAGCCGGTGGTTTGACTCGCCCCGCCGTCCAGGAGAGCTGTCACCCTTGAATCCCCTCGTCAGGAAACCGGCACCTATTTATACGCAGGTGTGCACCTCTGTTTTGCTACCATACCACTCCGAGTGAGGTACTCATAACACCTAGGTTGCGCCAGTGGGCGCCTTCTACCAGTAACTTACGCCATGCAAACCTCTCTGTTTACTCTTTTCAGCACCTTCATTCTACTTCACAACTTTGTAACCTACTGTCAACAGGCCTGCGCCTTACTGTAACTTGTGTGCTCAGAAATATTGCACCAAGTCTAACTTTCCTGTCTTAAATGGTGGCGCTGCTACAGATACTCCTCATACTTTTCTCTGAACTGGAGGCAGTCTGGAACTTCATTCTTCAATGTACTCAAGATAGATTGATCACGTCTATATTCTAGCCATGAAGCACAAATAGTGAAATCAATGAAGTGCATAATCACTTTTAGAGTATATTTCTTAATTCTGGCACTTATTCTATAATACCTGATCAACCTGTCGAGAAAGTCAACACCTCCCATATTTGAATTTTTGGTGCTTAGAATTGTGGGATGGTCCACTTGAATGTAGCTTTTTTCTTTCCTGCACCAGTGGTGACATTCATCAACTGGAATTACTCCTTCTCTACAGGACGTGGAGATAACAGGGCGACTGTCAAACCAATGCACTACACAATCTTGGCCATCATTACTCAGGGACTGATCAGTGGATCTCCTACCATTTTTTTCATATCCTTGTCCAGTGACAGTTGGAAGCCTTTGAAATATAGAGTTCTGTCGTATTCCAGTGGATCGACACTCAGCTTCAGTGTGTAATTTGTCTAAAAGCGATTCCAATATGAAAATACGGTTCTTGTGTATGGTCACTCCTTGAGGAAAAGTGGTTGTCCGATTTATAACAGCGTTTCCGCCTACATCCAAATTTTCATATTGAGTATCAATCACTATAGGATCACCTTTCCCTTGAAAAAAGAAGAAATCGAAAGGAACGCCATCAGTCGCAGCCAGTACAAAATTCTTTAGTCAAGGGTTAGGTTTCGATTTTATGACTTGTCTTGTAGGACTGTGACCGCAAAATGAAATCATCTGTTAATCAACAAAAACGTTTGTGGGCCTGGGGTTCAACCTGCTACCACTCTGCTCACTTTATAGAATAGGTCGCATTTTCAAAACTGATTATTTGGTTTTACTTCGAGTGGCACTTCATCATCATCTTCATCATCATCTTCTAATTGTAAACTATCTATCACAGCAAATTTTTTTAGCAATACCTATTACCCTAGTCTTTTTGTTCAAATACAACCTAATCCTAGGATAGCACATGTATGACATCATCACTGTTGCAGAGATAAGCATTTTCATTTCATCTACAGTACATTTCAGCTCTCTCTCAGTATTTTTATGATACCTTCAGTTTGAATATTTGGAAAGGATGCTAAAAATATTTTCTGACAGATATTTACTCACATAGTCATGAGGTGGTAATTTCAATCCGACAGCCACTTGTTCCTCATGTTCAGGTGTAGGTGCTAAAGGGAAAAAGTCCAAGGTCTTCTTCCAAAATGTCCTGTCGATGGTAGATTGAGTAGAGCGGAATCGTTGCTGTCGTAACATCTTCATCACCATTAGCTATATTTAATTCCTGTTCATCACTGACATGGTTATATGGATCTGTACTGATATCATCTTCATCATCAGCATCATCGCCATTATTAGAGAGCTCCAATTCACTAACATCTCCATCAAATAATTCATTTACAAAATCTTCAAATACCTTTGAATCAGAAAAAAAAATTCGAAATTAGACCTAAAAATTGTAATATCGTTCACCTGTAAATTACAGTTTCCTGAAACGTAATTAATATTAATCTGATATTTATCACAAATATAAAATGAACAATTAAAATATTATTATTGTAAAAAAAAGACGAAATGTATTTTGTTGACAAATCATGTTATACATTGCACTAACTCCTGATGTTCCCTACAGGGCACACTCCAATTTCAATACATTTTGCTAAGACAATCGTACAATTATTAAAATTACAATTTTAAATAATTATTCTCTGACTATTCATTTACATAATCCCATACAAATTATATTGTTTGAAACAGAATAAAATATTAATAAAAAACTTACAAAGAGCCTCACCTCTGAAAACACGATTTCTTCAGACAGCCATTTTCAGCCTGGCAATAATGTCATTCAACACAGCAAAGATCGATTTCCCTTGCATGAGGTTCTGCCACGTCTGAACTTCGTTTAAAAATACTTTTCAATGTGACAATATGATACGAGCTCGGGGAAAAAATTTCAAATAATGATATGTGTTGTGCCCCTCATAGGGGACTGCAAGACTGAGGAAGTTAGGTGTGGTGTGTTGAACTGCAAAATATTGTATAATTTTTGTAGGGCGGTGTGACAGTTATCAGTCTCTGCAGCAATGGCAAGTTTCATCGTCATCGTCTGCATAAAAGGATAGTTTATGTAACGTTGGCTAGTGTACTTTCAGGCACAACTAATAACACATTGATTTGTGTTCAGCTGGGGCGGTGTAAGGGGCTGCGGGCTCAGTGACACAGCGACCTGCAAAAGTCACCTAACCGCCTTTTACTGCAAGACTTCAGCCGACGCCGCACTCCTTCTGGTGGCACTTCGGCCTGCTTTAAGATATATTTTAGAACAGGTGTCGCGTCCCAACTATGAGCTGGCCGATGTGGGAGGAATTCTTGATTTCGCTAAAATGGTAAACCTCTGATTACAAAAGGTAAGCGCTGGAAACTGACTTTAAATAACCTCAAAAAGAAGTAGCACAGGTTGAAAATACAGCTTTAGTTTTAAAGTTACTTTTATTTGAAATTAGAAGAACCTTACGACTAAGGAGGTATTTTCGAACGCTGCTATAATGCTCAGTTGCGGATGTTCCTCCGACAGGATTGTTTGTCAATTACAAGTGTTTATGACTTCTAAATTCATCCAGAAAACAGTTTATATTCTTGCTCTACTTGTTTGGAGGAGCTATACCCACAAATTTTCCAAGTCTTAGTACAACGAGAGTTACTGGCTAACACTATTCTTTCCGACTGAGAAGACACAGTCGTATTAACTGAGCCCACACTCAGTACAAGGCACACGGACTTTCCCAGCTATTCTCTTATGATTTCATTAAAAGCGCTGATGCTACTGCAGCTATTTCTGCCTAGCCGTGCCTGGCTACTCCCATGCTTCTGTCTCTCTGACTTCCCTGACTCACTGCTCGGATCGCCCTGCTTCCGAGGTTTGTTAGACTTTCTTTTTCGTCACCTTATTGAGTGCCATTTTTCCCTGATCTACAGTATGTTTCTAGGGGATGGGTGGAGGGAGGGAGAGGTGTCTCTGACTGTGTGGTGAAACTTTACTTCTTAGGCCTACCATTGGTTTTTCATGATGTATCAGTTTCCCTACCCACTCTCTCTTTACCCCTTTCGTCCCTCTCTCTCCCTTTCCCTCGCCCGGAAATGCTGAATTTACTATAATTGTCGATATTTGTACTGAATGCACCATGTTGATAGCGTATAGTGTTATCAGTATGCCGGCCGCAGTGGCCAAGCGGCTCTAGGCGCTTCAGTCTGGAACCGCGTGACCGCTACGGGCGCATGTTCGAATCCTGCTTCGGGCATGGATGTGTGTGATGTCCTTAGGTTAGTTAGGTTTAAGTAGTTCTAAGTTCTAGGGGACTGACATCCTCAGATGTTAAGTCCCATAGTGCTCAGAGCCATTTGGCCCATTTGTTATCAGTATACTTGGTCACCCAATATGTTGGCACCTGGCTGGATCATTGGGTGCCCTTTGACTTTTCATTGCCAGGACCTAACACCCGTAGAGCTTCTATAGTGGTTAATATTTTTGTATTACACATGGCCTGTTCTGAGCGGATATTACGCAGGGAAGACAATAATTAAGTACTCAACGAGTCAGATATCGACAGACTCGTTTCACCATACAGAATACATATATAATTCACAAGCTACTCTGAAATGGCATGTTGTCTAATTACTAGGCACATTACGTCACGCAGCAGCCGCTGCTATTACGAATGTAGTTCTACTACCCCCAGAGTATGGTAGCGTGGTCTGTCGCTGTCTGGCACGAACGACTCAAAAACTACAAATTTACTATCTAAATATAATGAAATGGAATAAGAAGTACTAGTTTTTGACAATCGCAGGTATTTGCTTTAATTATCTTCGTATTCTTCTGCAGCACTAAGGGGTCAAGTCTGAGTTTTATACTCCATAATTGTAACTAAATGAAAATATGTGCCCACCTCGCTCCGCCTTATACGTCACATATCAGCTACCAATGTCTTTCTCGTTTACGAAGTGAAACTTGGCTTTGAACTCTATGGCCCCAAGAGCCGGAAATGTTACTAGTTGGGGAGTTGTGGCTAACAGCTGACAAGGATGGATCTCCTTGCAGAGTGTAATATCGTAGTTGAACTTTTCTCTTATGTAACTATGTCTGTTTAGTTTAAGAAAAGTGTGTACTTGCGTCACTGGGAAAGTTACCTCCCAGCCAGTGGATCGCTCTTAGTTTCAACTGATGAGTGGCAATACAAGTAATAACAGCAGTTAGTTAATTTTGACAAGTTTTTCGTCACCATCTGAAATAAAGGTAGTCAAAGCGGCTGTCTATATGGACTGACAATCCCAAGTCGTCATGGCTGAGGAAGGACACCTGGTGATGGTGTTCTCTCAATGTTTCAGGGCAGCGGCAGCGTCCAACGACGGTCGCCGCCTGTCTGTGGAAGGGAGGACCAGCGCAGCTGGGGGAGCAGCACGCCACCTGCTGCCCTCCCTCCTCCTACACACGCTCACGATGCGGCAGCCAGTTGGTGGGTCTAGTCACGTCAGCGGTCCTCAGCTAAGGTGAGGATTGTCGGTCGTCCCAGCAGGAGTCTGGTCACCGACACTGCACCTGCTGTTGCTTGTGTGTTAGTCAGCTGAGTGTAGCAGGCACAACGTTGGCGTGAGGCATTCAAAACCGGATTTCGTACACCAGATTTCCGATACCGCTTCTGGTTGACTGTGTAAATACATCAATGTGATTCTGGAAATCCGGTTCTAACTGCCCGATTTCCTCTTCCACAATCGATTTTCGCTCCCGTACAAATTTGCTACCATTTTCGAAACGCTTTTAGGTTGTCAGGTTACCACTTCTTTTTGAAAATTTGCGGTGTTCCGTAAAAATATTCTACGACATTTATCTGAAGAGACATACCTATTGTGATGATTGAATCATGAACTGAAACACATAATTTCCTGAGGCCATTAGTGTAAAACAAACAACAATAAGAAAACCAGCGTTCTGCTGGTTAAGCAAACATCCTGCAAGCCTTAAAATGAAAACTAGACAGTAAAGTCTTGTTTCCGAAATTCAGTTATTGTCTTCCGAACGTTGTATCTCGTGAAATATGGGTATCTGTGCCTCAACTATAAGAATCAAGCTTTTTACTATTTTGAATGTATTGAAGAAATGCTTTTCGTCAACGAGAGTCACATAAACGTAGGTCTAATCATCACTGACCTCCAAGTAAGCTCGTAATAAGGACGAACAGGAGCATCGATTAATCAGGGTTGATTTTAGTGTTCCCTACTTCTGACGGTAAAAACGGAAACCTCATAGCACCACTCTGTTGTCCGTGTGCTGCCTTCCTGTCTGTTGATCTGACTGATCAAAACGCTTTTTCTCTGGAACGTGTACATGTATGATGTCGAAATAGATGTCACATATTAAGATCTACGTTCCCTTGGGGATGTAAAACCGTCAAGCAACTAAAGTCAATGCAATCGAAAAACACGGACGCTTTTGCGATATATTTTGATACTCGGAAACTAACGCATCACAGCCTTCATGGTACTTCTTGTTGACCAATAATCACGCTTTTTTCGAAGAAGCGGGGTCTCACGCTATAACCATAGAAACAACGCGGAAACTGTTCATTTCTAACTCATCACACGAAAAAAAAGTTATTTGTTAACTGTCCGTCCGTCGGTCAAATCCTATTTTTCTGTGGAGTGGTTTGATGTATCAGGTTTAAATTTGTCACACGTACTGAGGTCTATAGTCATTTTGCGGTGCAAACATTTTAAGCTACTTGGTCAATGCAGTAAGAAGTTACGGCCATTTATGTTACACATTTCGATACTTGCAAAATCACTCATTAAAACTTATGGGGTAATTCCCTACCACGTAGAATCGTGAAATTTGACTAGAAGAAACATTTTTCTGTTCAGTTAAAGGAAAAAAGTCAGAATATTGTTAACTTGTATTTAAATTATATTAAAAAAAACAAATCTTTTTCATTTGATGTCTGACTTCACACTTAAAACAATCTTAAAAACCTTGGGATCCCTGGAACCGATATCGTGCCGGTATAAGCGTGGATAACAGCCGAAAATCATCGATATCCTCTATTCCCTGAGTGGACAAACTGTCGTTATACATAGGTAATTTAGCACGGGACACGCAGCAAATGGCCGTTTTACTTTTTATTTTTTTTAGTATTATTCGCATCCTTTGTAGTTGTTAATTCTTTTCTTGTAGCGATACAGCTTCTAGAAATGTTCCTTAATTTTTGAAAGCTCTTTGGTCGGGTGGCATAATTTTTCCGCAATTCTGCAATCAAAGAAGTCGGTGGTAGATGAATTATGGACGATTTTGGAGGGCAACATGCTCACCAGATGTTTCTCTTCCTTCGGATGGAATGTGATAAGAGAGAGGGGGCGAAAGGGAGTTTTACCAACTCAGCAATTGGAGTTCCTCCATCCACTTCCCTATCCATTTGCTATCGTAACCTGTACAGTTGTTTCATCATGCGCAACTCCAGAAGGAGATTACAATCATCAGAAATGAACTCGCTGGTGTTCCCTAACACATCTTAAAAATTCTCCCGGATATCCGTAAAACAGTATTTTCTGTCAGGGATCCTACAGACTCCTTTTCCTTCCTTACACAGGGAAGTATAATTTCCATATTTTTACCATGAAACCGTTTAACAATCATCATGAAATTTCCAACATCTTCCTGAAAGTGTAACTAGTCACTCTTTTGCTGAAATAAATTGATTTTACCTTACTACAAGTATCACACCTTCACGTTTAAATTTCCAACTTTAAAGTGTCAACTCCCCCTGTACTACGCAAGAAAACGTGTGGAATGATATTCACACGAAGTACTAACGCTTGTCTCAGTTTTTGACTAACAAATACCTTCATCAATAATTAACTTACTGGAGCTCGTAGCTTTATATTCCACACTGGAAACCGGGGCAGTTCACTCCTTTCTTATGTCACAAACAATAAGAAATTTATATTGCAGTTGGCGCTCTTGGGAACTTAGTGCATCACGTAGTATAATTTTTTTCATGTAATACTGATACCAATATTAAACAAGAAAATGTCACTCCATGCAAGAAATAACTTAATACAATGGGTAAAAACAGTAATAGCGTAAATTTCATTCCCTTTTCTTTGGCACCGAACTACGTATACCTTAGTATTGTTGAAATCACAGTGGGATCTCTCTCCATTACATTCACTCACGAGATTTTCTCTATTGAGGGCTATCTAACAACTTGTGTATGCAACTCTTTGAACTGCTATCCTTTAAAGGCAGTTTTTTCGAGGGTAAAGTGTTTAAGATAAATTTACGTTGAGGTTAACTCTGTTCTCAGTAATTTACATTTTATTAGTTCTTTCAGTAGCCATACATTGGCCATAACTTCAATACATTCGATAGTGCTTTTTGTATTTGCATTTCTGGGGTGCTGAAAGTGAAGTAATTATTCACATGTGCATATGGATGCAACTGCTCACGTATATTCTTAAATAAACACATTTCTACAGACGTATTTTGTAAAAAAAAAAAAAAAAGAAAACCTCTCACATTATTCACCTTCACTTTTCAGTGAAACTTACTTCCATTTCCTGAACTTATCTTTTCCAGCAGAACCACGGAACATGTCAAAGTAATTGGTTACTGATCAGACTGAGATGGATCGGCAATCAAGTTGGCTTTTTGGTTTCAGAAGAAATACCCGAGCTTTTACCTCAACCGATTTAAAGAAAGCAACGTAAATGGTTTGCTTTCTAACCTTCAGCTTTCTCAATTCTTCTTCAACAACCCTTAAGCAAATTTCTTTACAGATGAAAAATCGTTGTATAACTGGCTTGATTACGTTGCTACCACGGAACCAGTAGGTTACTATGCGCGATAAACTCAGTCAAGGCACAACATATCATGATAAGCTGTAAAATAAACAAAGTTTCCACGTCAGGTATTTTTCCGTTTTCCACGCCGTTTTCTGTCGCTTAAACAAAACAGCACATACCCTTCGAATATTCAACATTTTTTGTAAAGCCAAGAACAATGAAAAGATGTAAATAAAAATGCGACTAAGATAAGCGCTTGTAGCAATAGCACATTTTCCCCTTCTTTTGTAGATTTGCGTCTTCAACATAAATACTGTGAGTATTGTTCACTTGTGCTTGTTTTGGTGCATTTTTTTCCAGTTGTACACGTCATCATTCAATATTGAAGTTTGTTCCCTTCCCTTACATAATTGTCCTCGGTTTATATTAGACAATAGCCTTTCCATTTTCTTACTGTTGTGACTTGGCAAGAGAGCCAAGCCACTAGGACAGGAAGCCGAAAGGCACGCGTTTAATTAAGCTCACACAGGCGGGCGTGAGGTCTGGAACAGTTAAAGGAGTTGAGTCTAGTAAAAAAAGTACGTAGCTTCTGGAATACTTAACTTTAATCCATAATTGGTGAACATCGGTCTGACGGTACATGCATCACAAGATAAATAGCAATTGATAATGGCGCCTTGCTAGGTCGTAGCAAATGACGTAGCTGAAGGCTATGCTAACTATCGTCTCGGCAAATGAGAGCGTAATTTGTCAGTGAACCATCGCTAGCGAAGTCGGCTGTACAACTGGGGCGAGTGGTAGGAAGTCTCTCTAGACCTGCCGCGTGGCGGCGCTCGGTCTGCAATCACTGACAGCGGCGACACGCGGGTCCGACGTATACTACCGGACCGCGGCCTATTTAAAGGCTACCACCCAGCAAGTGTGGTGTCTGGCGGTGACACCACACTTACCACTGCATCTTCATGAGATTTGTATTCATTTCCATTACCATAATGGTTATCGGCTTATGAAATTCAAATAATTATTTTCGTATAACTTGTATCATGCTTTCATTGTCTTCAACACAAGGTTTTCTTCCTACTATGTTTTCCAGATTATAACGTCGATTAGACAGTTACATCAGCTTCCTTTTCATTCCTTTCTCATATTTCCTTTAGCTATGATCGTGCCCATTACACATACATGAAGTATACTTTCTGCCACTAATACATACAAAATTCCTTCAGCAATTCATAAACATAAAATATTTATGCCTCTAGGGTAGCATTCTTTTAAACTTAACTAACCGTCTTGAAGTCAGTTAATCTTGCTTTCTTGTGTTCTTCAATCTATTAACTGCTGCTTTCTCTTTGCAGAAATTGTCTTTTCTGAGAATTTTTTCATTTTACTTCTCTTAAATTATATTATCGTGGTGTGTTTGCCATAACACATACATTATATTTAATAATAATTGAATAGTATAATCATATATATATATATATATATATATATATATATATATATATATATATATATATAATGAACAAAATAATATCTCTTGTAGCTCATCCTGTGGCTCAGGTCTAATATCGGTGTCCTGTATGTGAATACTCTTCTCGTTCTCTCTTCCTTTATTTTCTCTTCATAAATGGTACATATCTTCTCATTTATAATATAAACCCTATATCATATAAGAATCACAATCTGCAAGTATATAACTACCTTCATGGGGAATTTGTATTATTCTGTATGGTCCAGTATATAAATACTGCCATTTCTTATTTAACTTTTTCTTTCTCGAGGCCTGTGGATGGTTTCTCAACAATATTTCTTCTCCAACAGCATAGATTATTACCTTCTTCACACTTTTATTGAATTTTTCCTTTCGTAAATGAGCTTCATGTTGTAGATCTAAGTAAATTTTCGTCGAGATGTCCTTCTTAGTGAGATTGTCTTTTTCAATTTGTGGCCATCCCTTTAGCCAGTCTTGAGAATCATCCTTGCCATACATCACTTGGTTGGGCGAATATCCTGTAGAAGTATGAGGCAAGTCGTTATAAATCCTTTCAAATTCTGATAACCACTCGATCCATTTGTAATGTTGATGTGTGGTACCGATTTAAGTCGTGGAACAATTTTGCGATTGAATTCCCACAGATATAAAAATGTGTGTGTGTGTGTATATATAAAATGTTTCATATTGTATTCCTTCATGGTCACTCTCCAAACTCTGATGGTGTAGTAGGCAGCAATGTCTGTCAATATCATCTTCAGTTTTCCAAACTCTGTTATGAAATCATTCAAATTCAAAAGGCTCCAAGCACTATGGGACTTAACATCTGAAGTCACCAGTTCCTTAGACTTAGAATTACTTAAACCTACTAACCTAAGGACATCACACACATCCATGATCGAGGCAGGATTCGAACCTGCGACCATAGCAGCAATGTGGTTCTGGACTGAAGCGCCACTCAACCATAGCGGCCGGCATGATATCATTGACGAATTTCTTTAACGTAAGATGCACATGTAGATTCCTCAAAGGATACAATTTCACATACTTCGAGAAAATGTCGAAGGATGCCAGAATATACTTAAATCTTCCAAGAGTAGTAAGGCACATGGTGCACACACATCACAAGATATCAGTGTTAAAGGTTGGTGTGGTATGATTGGATGTAATTCAATGTTTCGGCATTTGTTGATAGGTTTAGTTTCCTGGCAAATCTTACATTTCCTTAGAATGTTACTAGCCAAGCGTTCTAAATTCGGATGGTAATTGGGCTAAATTGGCTTTGCATTTTAAAGATCCAAAGTGTCCCCACTTCAGATGTGCATATCACAGTAAAAATTCCAGAAGTTCGTTTGGAACACATACTTTCCATGGTTCGGCCTGAGTTTTTCTTCGAAATAATATATTCGATTGTAAAGTATATAGACTACCCAAATAACTCGTAGCTCCTTGGCCGATTACATCTCGAATAGGTTACCAATCAGGATCTTGTTCTTGCGACTATGAAATTTGTTTCTTAGAAAATACAATAGACACATTCATTACTTTGAAATCTAAAATCTGTTCTTCAAATTCTTCATTATCCTGTCTTCTAGGAAACGAGATAGAGCATCAGATACTATGTTGTCTTTCCTTTTAAAATATTGCACTGAAATGTTATATTCTTGAAGTAACAAGGCTTGTCTGGTTAACCTTGAGTGAAACATTCTCCCCGTTAAAGCATAAGACAAAGCTTTATAGTCGCAAAATATGGTTATTATTTTTCCATAGACAAAATATCTAAACGTTTTAAGCGCCAACGCCACAGCTAATACCTCTAACTCTGTGGTACAGTATGCCCTTTCACATTCAGAGAGCGTTCTGCTTGCAAATCCTATAATCTTAATGGTTTTCATATCTCGCGGATCATCCATTTGGAAAACGTAGTGCCTAGGCCTCTTTTGGAAGCATCAGTGGCAGTGTGAAAATACTGTTCACGTTTCGGATGATGTAACAACTGGCCGTTAACTAAAGCGTCTCGGATTTTGTCAAACGCTTGACTACACTCAGGGGTGTATTTCACATGATGTTCTTCCGTAAAAACTGTAATAAACGTTCTTGGCTGATTAATTGATGAAGCAAAAGTCAGCGGAAAAATTGAGGCTAATCCTATGAAAGATGTTAATTACTTTCTATTTTTAAGACAGAGACACTCTTTGATAGCACTCATTGTCTTAGGATTCGGCATAATTCCGTCCGGCGTAATTATATGTCCTGGGAACTAATGTTGAATTCTGGCGAATCTAGATTTCATTCAATTTACTGTTACTCCATACACTAAGAATTTCGCAAATACTTTTTCAGGCAGATCTAGATGCTCCTCTCGTGTTTCAATAGCGATCAATTGGTCGTCCACATACAAGGTAACTCTGTCGAGCAAATCTCGTCCAAGTACAGTGTCTAGGGCCGATATAAATACATCTCCACTGATATTTAGTCCAAATTGCATAACAGTTAATTGATAACTTCTGCCCAGAAAAATAAAAGCAGTATACTTTCGACATTCAACAGAGATTTTCGTTTCCCAGTATGAACTTATCAGGGGATGTCAGGAAGCGGGCACCACAAAATTTCTGAATAAACTCATCAAATTCTCAGGTCATGTCTGTACAGGTATGATTATCTTGTTTATCTCTCTGGCGTCTACGAATCTGACGTCACCATTCGCTTTGAGGGCCGCCAAAAGAGGGCTACAGTATTCAGAACGAGAGGGCTCTAACAAAATGTTAGAGTGGGGAATTATAATTTCTTTCTTGACTGCCTCTCTCTTTGACCAAGGGACAGAGTAGGAAGAGTGACAAAAAGATTCGTGTGGATACGCCCTAATGCCGTATTCAAAACTTTTGATTATTCCGGGATCTTTGCTAAATACGAACAGATAATTACTTAACAAGCAACACAGATCTTCTCATTGACTTGCAGATAGGTATTCGGGTTCGGAGATTTTCTCGTGAAGTGTAACTTAACTTATTTGGGTTGGGGTTGGGTTGTTTTGGGGGAGGAGACCAGATAGCGAGGTCATTGGTCTCATTGGATTAGGGTAGGACGAGGAAGGAAATCGGCCGTGCCCTTTCAAAGGAACCATCCCGGCATTTGCCTGGAGCGATTTAGGGAAATCACGGAAAACCTAAATCAGGATGGCCGGACGCGGGATTGAACCGTCGTCCTCCCGAATGCGAGTCCAGTGTGTTAGCCACTGCGTGACATATTTGTTCTCCAGTATATTCAATATAGAAAATATCATCAACTAAATTATAATCAATACCAGTATAGCTAACCATTAAATTCATGCAATACTGATCCGGGATTATTTTGCCTTTTATCATAGAGACTGTCAAAACGTCGCCTTCAGAGTTCAAGGCACATGTTACTTCTTTTAAATTGATGACTGCTCCAGCATCACACAAAAAAATCTAGACCCCAAACACACGGTACAGTCATTCTTGAAACAAATAAGAAGGTACTTTCAATTTAAGCGCCCCCCCCCCCCCCCCATCCGCCCGGCATCATAATGTCGATTCGTGCCTGCTTTGACACCTTTTGTAATTTTGTACTAAATGCTCCAGATGCAGTACATCCAGTTACAGGAAATTTAAGCATTGTTTAAAACAAATCTGCGTCATTACGCTAATGGTTTCTCCAGTATCAATCAAAGTTTCAACATCAATATTATTTATTACTGCTTGAAAGGCTGCCTGCAAGATTCGTCCACACTTATTCGAAATGTAAGGTGTTTCTTCAATCAGTCCCTCCCCTTAGTTCCAAATCATCATAATACCTCAGTACACTTAGTTACAATGATGCCTGCCCTCCTCATCCATTCTCTCCAGTCATCCTAGGAAGGCTTTCAGTGACCGGTTCTAGTTTAATCTCTTGGTAGATGTCATATTTGGTGGTCCATGTACTTCAACGATATGTAAAGAATGGTCGGAATTTGGTAGTTGTTCTCTTTGCGATTTTATTGCTCTGTTACCGAGTGGTATCGGTCCTTGTGGTTATTGTGCTTGTTGAGTTACATTTGTACCTACCCATCGAACTTCAGGTGTCGAGGGGTGTTTCCAAGATTGTGTACTATCAGAATTGTCTTCTGTGTATATATCACGTCTGCGTGAATTACTACACTGATTGTTCGATTTGGCTTTCCTGTGCAAATCTGATTCACATGATTAATTATTTCCATAGGTTTCTTTAGTATAATAGGTGTTACGTTTATATTGATTATTATTATTATTATTGCCTTTACTATAGCCATAAGATGTCGCATGTCCTCCTTCGTTATTATAGGTTTAGTAATTCTATCTCGGTTGTCATTATTGTTATTATTATTACTATTATTATTATGTTGTGATGTATTATTATTTCATATTCGGGCATCCTCTAGTATCATATCGATCGAATCGACTACAGACAGGAAACGGTTCCACGTCATAGTCAGGGACATTTATAAGTTTCTCACGTATATGAATAAGTAATCTTCCTTTCAAAATACGTTATCACTTTTCTATGCGAAATGTGATTACTCCAGTACCTCGTTTTATTAATGTATTTCTGGAAATAATGTCTTAATGAACGTCGTTTACTAGTATTATATCCGGTTGATACACTGCCTTCCGTAGCCTCTCTTGTTTGCTACTCGACCAGTATTTTGCTAAGAAAAGTTGTTCAAACTCCGCGCATGTTTACAATTCTCACTCGCTTCTGCAGCCTACAGTGCTGCTTCACGTGTGATCCTGGACACAATATATTGAAGCCTATCATGTTCAAACCAACTGTGAGGAAAATTACACTTAAAATTGTAGATGAAAATTTTTGGGTGTATGTTATCCTTTTTAGTCGAAAAGGTGGAAAAATGTCTGGTTTTGAATATGCTTGTCTCAAACTTTAAAGACGACAAGCACCCTCTTTGGACAAAAGTATCATTTTCATTTCCATAACAATCACTAAATTTATCGGATGTATTCCCACAACAGCTACATTTTACTTCACTACATGGTTTATTATTCCTAAGCCTGTCTTCGGAATAGCTGCCTATAGTGAGTACATTTCGTGAAGATTTTTGTTCTAATACTGACAATTTACAATATGTATCACTTTTCCACTTAGGTAATTCTTCAAGTACTTTATCTTTAATTGCCTGAAACTCACTAGTAAATAACTTGATAAGTTCATCATTTCCCATCGGTTTTCCATAACCACCTCAGCTTGTTTCAATTCGAGAGTGGTATTGACTTTCCCTTCAATTTTCTTTTTTTAACTTCTATCCACTCAGAAAGATCATTATCTAATTTCTTAGTTTGGTCCTTTAAATATTTATCTATATACTTGCAAGTATTTATTTCAAATTCTGACATCTTTTGAGACAGATCCTCAATTTGCACATTAGTCTTCAAGTAACCTCTTTCACAGTTACAGATTTTATCTGACAAATCAATATGTCCCTTTGAAGTAGTTTCATATTTATTCTCCATCTCATTACTTTCACCCTTAAAATTCGGTGTGTAGGTTAGTCATATCGATGGAAACTGTTATTTCTGATTCACTAAATGTAGTATTTAATCGTTGTGTTCACTCTACTTTTAAGTTATTGAATTTCTCATTTAATAGTCTATTATCATCTTTAAGTGACATGATTTGATTTGCGAGTGACTCGAACTTGTCAAATTTTTCATTTAGTGAACACATATTTTCCATTTGAGTGTTGACTTTTTCAGGTTGGGAATCAAATTTAGTATCAAACTTCTCAACTAAACGTCATATATTCTCAGTTAACTGACGTTGCATACTCGCCATGAATTTAATAATAGTATCATCTTTAAGCTCTGTAACATTTTATGTAAGATTCGCACTTCCCTGTGTAACTTTGGTATTTATAGACTCCTGTATATTACTACTACTATTTCTACTTGTACTCGGGTGTGCTTCTACTGTCACCTCCACTTCAACGATATTACTATAAGTTCAATTATGTGATTGCTGTCCTACATTTATTACATTTTGGACACTTTCACCAAGATTTCCTTCACTCAAATTATGCGATTGCTGGTCCATAATTGGTTGCTGAGTTACTTCCTCATGAGGATTATATCCACTTTCACTCCCGTCACCCCCTCACTTTCAAACTCTTCTTCTTGATTCTTCTTATTGTTTATCCCGGCTTCTTGAGACCTCTTGTGAAGAGACGTGATACAACACGTTCAGTAGTGGCGTGGGACAATCAATGAAGTTACACAACAGTTAGTAATTTAACTTTTGAAACTGCTTTTATTTCCAGAAATGACGAAAAACCGTCACACTCATACTATCATGCGGTCAGCAAATTTCGTGTAACAGTTTGTATGTGTAATGGGGCTTATTACGTCGCAAATCGTTCTAATGAATTAATTAATCTGCATTACAGTGTTGCTAAGCAACGTCATCAATAATGTGATGTGTGTCTCAATTAAAACAGAACCTCGATATTTTGAATGAACTTTCGGTTCATTTTTGTCAAAATCAGCAATTGTCTCAAAATTAATTTCCAATTCGTGCTTTAAGTCCAAGCGCGTTTTCAACTGTTAAACGAGATTCACTGGACACCGTGATCACCCACTAGCGTGTAACGTATTTCAAATCAAGCGCGCAGGTTTCAGTTTTCCCTAATGGGCTAAAGGACTCTTTTGTAATAATGTGATGCGTCTATCTCACGTGAAGTCTAAATGAAACTGCATTTGTCTCCATTCGGGTCAAAATCACAGAAAATAAAATTCACCGCACAGGTCAGCGAATTGTAAACGCACACTTCTAGCACTCGAAGTGATAACTCGTCTCAGAGTAAAAGCCACACATAAACTCATTCTTTTTCGTGCACACCAAATTCAAAACACCTTTATATTAAACAGATAAATAATGGCCTGCAAGTACCAATAAACATTTCCCATCCTGAATAAAGTTCAAGAACTTGTATTTCATAACCAATAAAATTTCATCACCTGAAAGATACTATTAGTTTGCTAAAACGGATTCAGATTAGTCAACACGTGTTTAGATGATGACGTTACGAATCTATACTGACATGGAATGAACGAAATACCTGTACTGAGAAATACTGTCCGTTGAGTAATTTACTGACTTTTGTAACAAATTTGGTACCCCTTGTATCTCTACAAGGACGTATGGTATGCTGCCAATGAGAATATTTAGGCCTCAGTTCACATGTGAGAAAGAAGGTGTAATATCATAACTCATCAGTTGGCTGGAGCCTGGACATGAAAGATGTATTGGAACTTATACTGGTTTATTTATATGGGTATCCCTATTATTTTTTCTGTATATTTTTATCCATTCATTCCCCTAGACAGATAGATTCACAACAGATTTCCTAATTGTTAAATCTAGATTACATGTGAACAGATTTATCAGTTTCAGAACTGCTTATCATGCTATCGCCAGTCTACACATCAAATGCTCATTACTGCAGTCACAATCAATTATTTAGCTTCTGTAATAGCAAAACACATCTGTTCCCTTCAGTGTCTCATTTGCCTTCTTATTGCATCAGACTCACATGATTTAAATCAACTATCGCCGACCACACATTATTAAAACTTTTTCTTGTCGAACCTCTTTCCAAGACGCAATTCATTCAATTCAGTGCTCTTCTATGTTCGTAACTGTCTCTGACAGAAGTAAAATATCATCTGCAAAACTATTTCTTCTCACTGAATCTAAATTCCTTTTCCCAATTTCTCCTAGTTTTCCTTTATTGGCTAATCAGCTTACAGACTTAATAGCGTGTGGGGATAGGCTACAAAACCGACTAGTTTCGTATTCAGTCACTATTTCCCTTTCATGCCCTTCGACTGTGGGCTTACTTCTGTACAACTTATAGATAACGTTGCGCTGCCTATGTTTAATCTCAATTTTCTCTCCATAGAAAATACATGCTCCTATATCCATGCAGTAGTGTTCACGACATTCATTCTTCTACATTTAGCACTTTCTACCAAACGCATTTTGTTACACATCTCTCCATCCATTTGCTTGTTTATTGGTTCTAGTTTTATATTTTCTCGTTTCGCCAATTCGATTTAATACACGGTTTTATACTGAGTTTGTCTTTCAGCGTATTTGCTTATTTTATAAATTGATTACTTCGAGTCCTAAGGCTACTCACAGGTCTTTTGTTGCATTCTTGGCCGCTCCTTCAGTCAATCGTTACCTGATGCTCTTCTTGAACTTCTCAGCAACCTCTGCTTCTTTCAACTGATTCAGGTACCATATCGTTAGTATCGTATATTTCTTCAGTTTCTTGTTCAGTGTTAAACTGCTGTTCACAACCAATAAACTGTGGTCATGGTCGGCATCTGCCCATGGATATGATTCACGATTTAAATCTGGTTTCCTAAAGTGTATGTGTTACCATTACTCTATCCCTCCTGTGTTTCCACATCTATTCCTCATCCAGAGACTTCTTTCATTTCTTCTAAATATGACGCGTTACATTGTTATCAACATTACATATTGCTTTATTAGAAAGTAAATTACAATCAGTTTTAAATACTCTACTATAACTTAACGAAATATTTCATCTACTATACTTTCTGCTTTTTCTTTATGTTCAGTGGTATCTCAATAATCCTAAAAATTATTCTTTTCCAGTCGTTACTGAAGCCCTTCATATTATTCAAATTTAATACTTTTATATACGTAATTATATAACGATTTGTCATTTATTTCATACGATTCACCGATGTACAAATACGTCTCAAAGAATGAGCAATTGATTCACAGAAAATATCGTATTTTATTAAGTCACAAGATAAATTTAGGCTCCTGATAGTCCGTTATGTTGGTGGACATCACTTAACATATTATTTGCGGTGGCCCTTGAGCGAAGTTCGCCAAGTGTATGTTCCTGTTGTGAGGATGTTAAGTGTTAAACTCCGAAATTTGTGGATCGAACAACGCAAAATGGATGAAAACAGTGAAAGACTTGCAAAACGACCCGCGAGAACGTTCTAAATACTTCAGTGTCAAATATTTTGATTAATTCATGTCGCAACTTCACATCACATTGCTCAAGGCGCTCTCTTGTTGGTACACTTCAACCCATTTCACAAATGTAATAAACACAAGACTACTGGATATGAAGTTTCTTCTTATGTTTTAACATTATAAAATAATTTGACACATGTAAAGAACTAAATTTATTATATTTCTGAAAAATTACTAAAATAATAATGTTTAACGAAATCTTTTAATCAAATAGGACATGTATTACTTGGAAAATGGCTGAAGCAAAATCTAAGACCCATATTCAGGATTAGTAACCAACTAAACCTCATCATGCACACTAAGACTTCGACTGTCTTAGTAGAAATAATTTGCACTTGGTAGATTGTCTTAGCAGAAATATGAATAAAATTATTCATAAGGACACAGATATTTATAAAGGAAACCACAAATTTGTTTCTGAAGAGAAAAAACTTTTAAGAACTGTAAACAGGAAAATTAATAATACAGTGATGGTGAAGTCGACTAAGGAAACGTAAAATCTAAACACTACCCAGAGGTTAGGCTTAAGACGTGCATAGGGTGTCCCACTACATTCCATATGCGCTCAAATGGAAACGAAATGAGACGGTCTTTTTGGTCACCCTTCATATAAAACAACCCTTAAGGAGGGCCAACAGAAATTTTATTGTGCTCCAAGCATGCCGATGTTTGAGTGATCTCAGAGGAGTTCTGAAGTTGCTGAATCAGATCTATATGGCGATGTGTTGAGTTTCTGCAAATAAACTCATCGTTATTTCTTTTGCGAAATATATGAGCGCATAGCGTAAAAATTGCCGACGACACCCTTCAATTTCTTCCTGCTATCGCGCACACTAATTTCCTTTCTACGATATAAATGGGTTTCACAATCAAAAAATCCACCATAAGAAAGTAAATGCCTAAAAGCGCTGCAATGTACACCTTACTCTCGCCGAAATATAGTCGCAACTACAGAAATCCGTCGCCTGTGATCTCTGGCCTTTCGAGTACCACGCGGAGTCCTGAGGCCACAGATAAACAACGGAAATCCGTTGATTTAACATACATTTGCTAGTTAGAGGTCTCTGGTCAGATCGGAACGACGTGGCCTGCACTTTAGTGGAAAAGGACGGGACTGAGACAGAGGGTTGGATCCTTCAACGTTCTCTGCAAAGCTTGCCTAGCGTTGTGGCTCTTCACTGAAATCTCCTCGCGTGTGGGTTAGGTATTGCACGGCGTATGGACCAAACTTATCACATCATAAAAAAGACAAAAACCAATTTGGTAACAGTACACAATCATCTGCAAGTAGCAATGAACTTGCATAAAATCACGAAGGTTGAATGAATAGGCAGCTTCTGCTTCTCATAGTTGTTTAGTAATTTTAAAAACTCGTTTTAAATTACTACTTCACATCTGTCAGTAACGTACTCTTCTCCACCAGTAATATGATGCATGAAAAGAGTCCGATATCTGTTGTTAACGGCCTGCAACAGTAGCATAGGACTGAATCATTTACATATTCGTACAATGACTAGTAGCGCAAGGAAACAGGTGTGAAGAAGATGGTTGCACGGCAACGACAATAAAATACGATGTACGATAATAAAATAATGGCTTAAGCTGAGTGAAGGGACTCAGAGAAATGTTACCAATAACAGTAATGGATTCACAGGGCCCGAAAAAGATGTGTTAATTAATAAAACACTAAATAATCGGTGACTCAAGACGTTATTGTTCATACTTCCTGTGTACTGAATACTGTCGCAATCTCCACCACGAAATATAGTTCCAAGAAGAGTCCTTCGCTGAATACTTACATTTATTATGTAAAAGGAGAAGTATTTCTTATCATTAAGCATTGAGATATAAGTTATTGTTATGGCATTATATGTTTTGTACGAAGGTTACAACGTGTAGTATCTGGCATTTGTGTTGAATGTGGACTTCCCATCACAGGTAGCATCTGGTACTTGTGTTGAGAGTGGACTTCCTATCACATGTGTAACCGAATACAAATGTTAACCTATAACATGCAAGGATGGTTGAGACATAACGAATTTCTCTTATACCATGCATCAGTATAAAATAAGAAAGCGCAAAAATATCACCCTTTACAGTAATCTCAATAAAATTAGAAATCTGACGCCTCATTAGTCTTCATGTTAACAGCAACCTACTCTCTTGAGACGAACCCACGCTATTTAACAGCATTACCTAACCAGTGTATGAACTCATTGTTCAGAAGAAATCAGGACAGTCCGTTTTACAGCTTCTAATGGCACTGATCTTGACGCTTCATGGGAGATTGAAGCTGTGTGCCGGAGTGGGACTCGAACCTGTGACATTTGCCTTCATCTACAAGTACTCTACCGACTAAGGTACCCGAAAACGAGTCACAATCCGCCCTCATAACCCCATTTCAGCCTGTGACTCAAATCCTACTTTTCAACCTTCACACAAGATTGTTGTAGATACTGATCTTCAATGTTGCTGTCGTCGTCTTCAGTTCAAAGACTGTTTTGATGCAGCACTCCATGCTGCTCTGTCCAGTGCAAGCCTCCTTATCTCAGGGTAATCTGAATAACTACTGCAACTTACATCCGTATGAATCTGCTTGCTGTATTCATAGCTTCGTTTCCATTTACGATATTTACCTCCCACAATTCCCTCCAATAATAAATTTCAGACTCCTTGAAGTTTCAGATTGTGTTTTGTTAACCTGTTACTTCTTCTAGTCAGGTTTTACCACTAATTTCGCTTCTCCCCAATGATATTCAGGACCTCCTCATTAGTAATGTGAGCTACCCATCTAATCATCAGCATTTCTCTGCAGCAAAACATTTGAGAAACTTCAATTATATTTTTGTGTAACCTGTTTATCGTTCATGTTTGACTACCACACATGTACATACCCTACACAGATACTTTCAGAAACGACTTCCTAACATGAAATCAGTATTCAATATTTATAAATTTCTCTCTTTCAGAAACTCTTTCCTTGCCAATGCCAGCCTGCATTTTATTTTGTCTTATAAACCTCAGCGATGATCAGTTATTTTGCTATCCAAATAACAAAACTCATCTAATCTTTCACAGATTCGTTTCCTATTCTAATTACCTGTTCATCACCTGAATTATTTCGATTATACTCCAATCCCTTTGTTTTTCTTTTGTTGATGTATATCTCATATCTTCCTTGCAAGAAACTGTCCATTGTTTTTGGCAAACAAAAATCACCAAACAGCCGTATATTTTCAGAAGTTTTTACTTTATTTACACGAGCATTTTGGGACTCTCATTAACAGCGGTTCCACGCCTCTACGTGTTAAAAACAACGAGAAAATGAGGGGTACAAATAAAAGCGCTTAAAACCTACATAATTCAGTATGCAGCATTAAGAAGTGTAGCTGTGCACACAAAGCACAAGAAAGCAGAATACGTACACCCACTGGTTAGCATCAACACTAATTTCTTTGAGATCATTGACTTAAAATAGAGCATACTAAACATAGAAAATGTACAAAATCAGAAGCACAAACGAATATAGCTTGTCTAGATTTTTATAAAAAATATCCATAAATCTTACAGATGTGAATCCCCCTCGTTCTTACGATAAACCACTCTCTCTAAAGTTAAAATCTCTCGATATGTCGTATGGAGTACACTATATTCTGGATATGTATTGTCTAAATATTACCAACAGGAGTGATATATCAGATATAGTCAACACAATACCAAAAAACGCAGACAGAGGAAAAGCCCAAAGGGCAGCAAATTTCTAAGTAAATGACGGGAACAAAAGAATTTGCGGGCGATTCTCATAAAATACCTAGAAGACATAATACTATACGCCAAGTTAAAGATGAAAAGAAATGTCTTGGTGTCCCTTAAACATCAGTTAACTGGCGGGATAATAGTATGTCGGACCAAGCAGAGAACCGCAACATCCATGTCAACCGTAAGGAGTCTCACTTGATTATGTAATTAATATTCACCTGTGAATAAGAGATACCAACCTGTGTAATGAGTGATGAAACCTATCCAGATAGTAACTAACACATACAAAGCTGTAGCACAGAAGGTATTGAGGGAGAGGGTCAGGTTAAAAGCAGAGTGAGTGTACGAAAACCAACCGGAGTGCAAAGCAAAAGAATAATTTTTAACGTTCATACTGGCGCAAAAAGGAGGATCACTTGTTCTATCTAAGACTGAAATGCCTGGCACCAGAAGGTAACCATGACAAATAGAATAAAAATGACTCTAAAAGTGCTTGTTGGTTGCTGAAAAAATCGTGTAGCTGTTTTGGGGATTTCTTACTGGTGACCTGTCAGCAATTAAAATTTGAGATTGCAAACTCTTCCCATAATACGAATGCAAGTATACACAATTGCATGGTTAACAAAGCTACAAAATTTATAAAAAGTTGAAGGTCTCACAATAGGCGAAATGTACATACCATAAGCAATTTTACGAGCTCAAGAGGCAGTTGTAAATACCGCACATCAAGAAGTGCATGTGGTATTTCAGGTACAATAGCTTCCCACTCGCATAGACAGAAACCCAATTTTCCAGAGCCAGAGCTGCACTTAACGCGCGCTGCGGCCGATAGAGGAAACCTGGGCTAACACAACGCCAGGTGGCTTAGCCGCCAGTATCCTAAGGATATTTAATAATTGTTGTATATCCAGATTACTAACAATGACAAAAGTAAAGCGAAAAGTCACAAAAACTTGTAAGATGACATCAAAAATACGTATGTGAAAATTACAGCATACAAACATACTGAAAATTTCTGCTAATGTCACTGTACATTTATTTTACTAACAATGACAAAAGTAAAGCGAAAAGTCATGAAAACTTGTAAGATGACATCAAAAACACGTATGTGAAAATTACAGCATATACAAATATACTGAAAATTGCTGCAAACGTCACTGTACATTTATTGTTACAAAGAGTTGCCGCAAAGGGCGTACGATTTTTACTTCAAATCGGAGCTGAAAACATTATCAAAAGTGTGAAAAAGCTATGTCTTGTTCCAGTGATGTGCTCATTAACTAAACGGTTATGTAAGCATCTTCTTTGTATGAATTTTCTAGGTCTCCCAAGATATCTGATTAAACATCTCTACTCTCATAATGAAGACTGTAATTTGTTTTCCACGGCACGTAGCTGATGGGTGCACTGACGTAAATGAGGTCCTAGTGCACTACCACACCTAGGATAACAGTATTCCCTCTATCGCGTCCTGAACTCCCTCCTAGTGTGTCCGATGCAAAACCTGTCACAAGGTCCATACTGAATCTTATAGACAGCCCATTGAAAAGTTCTTTAGATTAATCACCTCGTACTTACTACTACTAAAAACGACGAACACCTCGTCAACATAACAATTTGGTGTTTGAGGTTCTTTGTTTGTTCCACCGTACTATTTTCCCCCCAATTAATTGATGTTTAATGGCCACCAAGTCATAAAGTTTCATTCTTCACTTTAGATATAATATAATGCCCTCTTGATGTTTTGTGAGTATCTCCTACAAGTTGTTTGCTTATCGACGTTCACTTAGTAATTTGTCGGCCGTTATGTTTGGCCTCTGGAAGCGTTTTTTGATATTGTGATAACTACATCTGAAGTACAGTAATACTAGTGTTACTTAGGCTATAGGTATGCACATTACTTTGTACTCCATATGTCATATCGCGAGTTTTTATCTTGAATGGGAATAATTTTTACCAAGAATTAGAATGATTCTCGTCTGTAAGTGTTGTGGATATTTTTTATAGTAAAGCCAAACAAGCATTAATCCTTTCTGCTTCTGTTTTATTAAGCTTTTTTTGTAGTGTTTGACACGTTCGATTATGACTCTGTGATGTGAAAGTAGTTAGTTTCGATCCTTTGTTGGGCGTTGTGTGCACAGATTCTCTTCTTAATGCTGCACACTGCATTTTGTAGGCTTTTGTTGATTTTTAACACTACACTTTATTTTCTGTTACATCAACTGCTGTATACTTTGACATCTAAAAATGTATACTAGTTGTTTTTAACATGCAGCCGCCTGGAGAAGGGATTAATGGGATGCCGAATCTGGTCGTGTAAATACAATAATAATTTCTGAAAACGTACGGCTGTTTGGTGATCTGCTTTCCATAAATATCTGACCAACCGCTGTCCTGTATCAACGATGGATCGACAGAGGCAGTCCGTTCGTTTCAACTTCTCCTTTGTGCCCTTTGTTGCTTCTGACAGAACTAAATTGTAATCAGCATATCCCAAAGATTTTATTTCTTCTCCCTGAACTATAAGTCCTACACAAAATTTTACTGTGGTTCTGATTACTGCTTGCACTTTGTATACACTCAATAGGATCAAGGATATGCTACAACCCTGTCTCAGTTCCTTATGAATCACTGATTCCCTTTCACGCCTTTTGACGCTTGCAGCAGCCGTCTGGTTTATGTAAAAGATCTAAATAGGCTTGCACTCCTTGTATTTCACCTCTGCTACATTCGAAATGTCAAAAAATTTCTATACGTCTACAGATGCTATAAAAAGAGGGTTGCCTTCATCAATGACAAAAAATTCTGCAAGTCTCCAGATGCTACAAAAAGAGGATTGCCTTTCCTTAAACTATCTTCTAAGGTAAGCCGGAGGCTCAGTGTTGCCACATGTGTTAATATTTTTCTTGTCGATTCAAACTGATCTACTCCAAAGACTCTTTCTACCAGTCTACCAGTATTCTCATTCTTGTGTAAGGAATTCGTGTTAGTTATTTGAATCCATGACTTATTAAACTCATAGTACGGCAATATTCACACTTGTGAGCACCTGCTTTCTTTGAAATTGCAATTATTATATTTTTCTTGAAGTTTGAGGATACTTCGCATGTCTCATACATCTTTCACACGAAATGGAAGAGTTTGGTCTTCGTTGGATCTCCCATTTCTGCAGCAATTCACGTTGTTTTGAAGTTCATCTCCCTTACATAGACCATCCATGTATTTTTATCTTTCAGCTTTCCGTTGTTTGCTTAGGGCTGGTATTCCATCTCAGCTCTCGATAAACACACAGCTACTTCTCTTTTCTCCAAAGGACCCTGTACACGGTATACATCGTTCTCCTAGAAGTATATGTTTCTAAATCCTTACATTCGTCCTCTGGCCATTCCTGCTTAGCTATTTTGCTCTTCCTGTCATCCTGATTATTTAGACATCTGTATTCCCTTCCGCCTAGTTCATTTGCTCCAGTTTTATATTTTCTTAATTAATCAACTGAATTCAGTTGTGCCATGCCTATCTGATCTTCTGCTCTCTTCATTATTTAATCTCTCATAACTATCCATTCCTCGTCTACTTCTTCCCATTCCCCTGGTATAGTCAATATTTGCCTAAAGCTGCCTATGAATCTCTCAACAAGTTGTGGTTCTTTCAACAGGTTGCTTGTTCTTTAGGTCCTACATTCTTGCAGTTTCTTCACTTTCAGCCTATAGTCGATAGGCACTAATTGTGGCCAGAATTCGCATCTGCCCCCTGTATTCTCTTACGTTTTAAAAGCTGTTTCCGGTATCTCTGTCATGCCATAGTGTAATTAATCTGCAAGCTTCCGATGTTTCCAGTTCCCTTACACTTATACATTCTTCTTTCCCGACTCTTAATCCAAATGTTACAGGTGATTAAACCATGTTCTGTGCAGAATTCTACTAGGCTATTTCTCTTTCATTCCTCCCCCCACCCATATTCACCTTGTATGCTTCTTCCTCTTCGTTCCCTACTATCGAATTGCAATCCCCATCTCGATTAAATTTTGTCTCTCTCTTAACTATCTGAATAAATTCTTTTATGTCATTGTACATTTCCACAATCTCCTCATTATCTGCAGGACTAGTTGTCATACGAACTTGTACTTTTGTGGTAAGCGTGGCACAACAATGTGCTCACTATGCTGCTCATGGTAGGTTAAGAGCATTCCTATTTTCTTATACGCTATTAAACCTACTCCTCCATTACGCTATTTTATTTTGTATTTATAACCCTGCATTCACCTGAACAGAAGTGCTGCTTCCCTGTCATTGACTTTCACTTTTCTCCAACTATATCTAACTTCAGTCTTTTTAAATTTTCTAGCCTACCTGATTAAAGGGTATAATTTTACACTCTCCAATCTATCAAATGACAGTTTTCGTTCTCTAGATGACGACTTCCTCCTGAATAGTCTCCATCCAGCGGTCTAGTGGGGAATTCTTTTTACTTCTAAAATACTTTAAGCAAGAGAATGCTTTCATCATTTAACCAGAAATTAGATTTTCATTCTCTCGGGAAAAATTACAGCCATAATTCCATCTTGCTTTCAGCTGTTTCACTGTAAAAGCACAGCTGTTCCGTTTTGATTGTAGTTACATGGCCAGGTCGGTCAATCATCAAGAATGTAGCCCTTGAAAATACTGAAAAGGCAGCGCCCTCTCTTCAGGAGAAATATGTTTATCTAATCTCTCAACAGGTATCCCTCCACTGTCGTTGTACCTATGGTGTGCTCATCTGTATCGATGAGACAGGGAAGCCACCCTGTGAACTCAAGGTCGTTAGCATAAGGGCATCATCTTTAGTGAACGATGAGGTGGGTCTCCCTAAAAGCTCACTAATTTATCATCAATATTTCCTTCTCTTATTGTCTATTACTACATGTACCTTCACTACTGCAATTGATAGTAGCATACAGACAGCAATAAAATTTTATCATAATATAATCCTCAATTAATTATCATTAATTCAGCGTTCTTACTATACATTCCAACCGTTCTTCATTGTACAAACACATTCATAGTTGCCATGTTAATATCTTTCTTCTCAATAACCAATCCTTCGATTACTCAAGTTAATCATGTACACGTTAAGTAAATATGTGTCACATGATTGAAAGCATGTAACATTCTACATTTCATGAGTATTTCTTGCTAACCCAAACATAAATATCATAGCAGAGTTAACATCATATTTGAAATAATTATCCAATATTCAAAACTTTATAATTTTCTTGTATGAGACACTATTATCTCCAGGATCATAACACAATTCATCTATTTTCCAAACATATCTTTGTAATTCTATAATTTTACAAAAGCCTTCTTACATCAGCTCAGCCTTACTTCTCAGCTTTGTGCAAAATCTCAACAATGCTCATCATTAACTTAGCACACCAAATCTATCTAATTACTTAACTGAACACAAAATTAGCTGTGCTTCAGAAATAGCCAAATTTAACATTACATTATCTAGAGTCTCAGAAGAACATATATAACTCATTTGTTTCAAGATCTTCGAATTTTTATGTATGGCTCTTTATTATGAATTAGTTTTCCTTTTCTAGTATTCAGCATTTCTCTTAACGTGTAATTGACTTTGTTCTGAAAAGGTGCTACTTACGATATTGTACGTTACACATACCTGTTTTCTACATAATGATGCTAGTGCCTCATTTCAAAAAAGTGAATGATAATGAATTGCTGTCGTTTTACATTCCAAAAGTTGTTTTTGTTAGGATTTATCGTTCAACACAGTAACAATTTTGTCAATAACGCCGTAACATTTATGTCATCGAAAGAATTAGCAGAACTAAAATTAATCGAGTTACATGTCAGTTGAGCCTCAAGCAGGTTGGATGAAAAAAGAAACCTGTTCAGTTTTAAAAGATACAGAATGGGTTACGTATGTAATCTAAAACGTTCTTAGGATTGTGGTAAATCTGAGATAATATTTAATAGATAAAAAAAATAATTTGAATAGTGCTCAGAGTGCCGACGCAGCAGAAAAAGATAGGTTAGAGAAGCAAATGGAAAAAATGAGATAATAATACAGCATAGGCTTGCAATAAAGGATTGCAATCTTGCTCTGTCTTCTGATAATTTTTTCAGTTCCTCCCATCCATTTCCTTGGTATTGACCTCATGCTTTACCTCATGCATTTCTGTTCATAAGTGAAATATCAATCAAAGTATGGTTATAATAAAACCTACATTCACAAACATGTCCAGTATCACACACCAGACGAACTTAATAATTAATAAAAAAAATTCACAACCGAACGTGTACCATGCTGGAAACCAATGGCAAAAATCTACCTCACCAACATGTTGAGGAGACAATTAAGATCTGGAAAAAATTCTTGCAATATAATCTATTAAGTCACTAACTTTTACGAAATGATACAGGAATAATCTAAGCTTCACAATATCCAGTAACTCAGAGAAAATTCATATGTACAATTACTTAAATTAGTATCATGAAATGACGAAACACGATACTCTGGCCTCTCCACATTGTAGTCGACCGTTTGTGATATGAAAATTTCTCCTGCTCCACCTCTGGTCCATAGAAGATTAACTCCGCTTTAAATCATGATTTTTCAATAATCATGAACGTCTGGAAATTTTACGTAAATATTTGGTCTGGAATTGAGTTCCACAACTGATGCACATAATACGATTGATAAGTCTGATATGTTCACAGATTTGTTTGACAAACTCATCGTCACTGGTTCACCAAGAAGCACAAAATATTTTATGGGTTTAAACAATGATCACTACTATATCAAAACGACTTGGTTTGCTAAGCACAATTAAAAAAAAAAAACTTCATAGCTGGCCGGGTTGGCCGAGCGGTTCTAGGTACTACAGTCTGGAACCGCGCGACCGCTACGGTCGCAGGTTCGAATCCTGCCTCGGGCATGGGTGTGTGTGATGTCCTTAGGTTAGTTAGGTTTAAGTAGTTCTAAGTTCTAGGGGACTGATGACCAAAGACGTTAAGTCCCATAGTGCTCAGAGCCATTTGAGCCAAAACTTCATAGATACTAAATCAGCTGCTAGATGGAAGTCTAGTGGGTGGTAGGATCACATGCTGGAAAATTCCTATACCAGCGATGGGCCAATACCCCACTCAGAGACAGAATAAACGTACTTGGAGTACCCAGACTAGTCTCGGGAATGGAACGGATAACTGGGATACGACATGGTTGAGAAACACTAGCAAGAAACAATGGTTTAATGAAACTGGGAAATCTTCCAGGGAGTTGATCTTAAGGAAGTCGAATCAGCCAAATATTTGAAAGAAAAGGAAATAGATTTTTCATAAATTACGGAAACCCCCAAGAAAACATCTGGAATTAAATTGTAGACGTCTACAACATAATCTACAGCGGTGTAAAGCAGGAATGTAAAGATGTTGCCTCTACGTAGCAAGAAAATAGTAAGATATAACACTTGACTATGACGCACTGTATTATTGGAGCCTGAAGGTACGAGATCAATCCCATGAATAATTGCTACTAATGCTCCAGATGAAGGAAATATCGACTACTAGAAACCCTGTTACGACCCATCACAGATGATATTGAGTACTTTGCGTAAAAATCAGGTTTTTTCCACGGGATACTAAATGCTAAAAGTAGAAACATACGAATTTCATCAATAGTAGGGAACTTTTGGTGCAACGAGTGTGATTAAAATGGAAGGATACTCAGCAATTTCGCTGTCATTTTTTCAAATTTAGTACAGTGTAAACGTGGTCTTAATACACTAAGTTTTACCAAACGACACAAGTATAATCTGAGCTCCACAATATCCAGTAACACAGAGGAAATCCACGTGTACACTTACTTAAATTAGTATCATGAAATGACCAAACACGATACTCTGGCCTCTCTACACCGTTCTCTACCCTCTACACACTGTCCTCTACCGATTTCGATATGAAAATTTCTCCTGCTCCACCTCTGGTGCATAGATGATCAATTCCGCTTTAAATCATGATATTTCAATTTATATGGACTTCTGGAAATGTTACGTAAATATTTCGTCTTGTATTGAGTGTTGCATCGCTTACCCAGACAATGATAGTTACAATATCAGAACGACTAGTTTGCTAGCCAAAACACAAAAAAATTTCATAGATGCTAAATCAGCTGATAGATGACAGTGTAGTGGTTGGTGGGATCACTCATCGGAAAATTCATGTTGCAGCGATGGGCCAGTACCCGGCTTAGAGACGAAATAAACATACTCGGAGTACCCAGCCTAGTCTCGGGAAGAGAACGGATACCTGGGGGGTGAGAAACAGGAGCAAGAGACAATGGTTTAGTGAACGTGGGAAAGCTTCCTCTTAGTACGTTAGGGAATTGATCTTAAGGGACTCGAATCAACTAAATATTTGAAAGAAAACGAAATAGATTTTTCAGAAATTGCAGAAACACGTAACAGAACTCCAGGAAGTCAATTGTAGACCTCTATACTATGGTCTACAGCGGTGTAAACCAGGAAGAAAGATAAGGTAAAGATGTTGCCTCTACATCGCAAGTAAATAGAAAGCTAAAACACTTGACTATGAAATGCAAAATTACGCACTGTATTATTAGAGATTAAAGGTACAAGATCAGTCCCAAGAATAATTGCAGCTAATGCTCCAGATGAAGGAAATATTGGCTACTAGAAACCCTCTAACAACGTATTACAGATGATATTGAGCACCTTCCGTAAAAATCAGATTTTCTTCACGGGAGACCAAGATGACAGAAGTGAAAACATTCGAATTGAAATAGCAGTAGGTACATTTGGTGAAACGAGTAAGATGAAAACGGAAAAACACTCAGCAATTTCGCTCCCTTTTTTCAAATCTTTGTCGAATATATACGATGTCTGCCTCCGAAATGACAGAAGTTACTGACATTATGTAGGTAATATGGTTGCACAATTCGGTTACTTTCAATGCGAAAGTTTACCGGAAGAAAGAAGGTCTTGCTACTACATACTGGCGCTAGAGGCGATAATGAAGAGCTGCTTACATAATATTATATCATATACAAGGAAATTAAAAATGGAACAAATATCGGACACAAAATCAGACAACAGATATCTGAGTTAAACATCACTAGTAACTGCCGAGCAGTTTTCAAAAAACAACCATTTTTTCCCCACTGCGAATGATTTAGGGTACTTATTAGACCACAGCATAAACACCGGTTCCCTAAAATTCAACATTGGGCTTAATAAACTAACAGGCTGCTCTTTACCACCCACTCAGACAGCAGTTTCCAAGCCTGGTTCCAAGCACACAAGATTGCCTTCTTCTCCAGAACTATGGGGAATTTACCATTAACTGGCCACAGAAGAGTGTGTTTGAGATATGGGCCACAGAGTTTCTGATCAATTTTGAAAACTCCCCGGGCTCACATGTATGTTAGTGTGGACACGACCTTCAAGGTGTTATGCGCAGTTCGCAAATGCGTCGTTCCCATCATGAGTGGATTTTTGCGAGGGGTTACATTAAGAAATTCCGAGTGGTCTCTCATGGTTTTCAAGTGACATGAAGTTTTAGTTTTTTGGAGTATTATGAAGGAGTGAACCAATGACTTCATCGCAAAACATAAACAATTACAAGTTAACGACCTTCTTTGTGAAAATCAATCTATGATCGTTACACGGACAAGATAGTCAACAGTGGAGTGTACGAAGAGATGGTTGAAACACTTCACAGAATGTGAGACAGATTTTTCATCAGTTACAGAAACAAAGAAGAAAACATCTGGAAATGAATGTGTAGAAAACTCTACTTTGATCTACAGTAGGGAAACATGAACAAAAAGGAAGTAAAAATTTTGCCATCTCGAAGTCTAGAATATAATATAATAAAATATTTGACTAGGAAATGCAAATGAACACATTGTATTAGTAGGACTTACAGGTACAAGTGTAATCCAAAGAACAATAGAAACTAATGCTCCACAAGAAGAAAATATTGACTTTCACCAATAATTGCAAGTAATGTTTAAGAGCTCGAATAAAAGCCGCATGTTCTTTACGGGAGATTTAAATGCTACAATTGGAAATATACAAACCCCAACAGTAGCAGTCACATGTGGATAAACATATGTAAAAGAAAAACGTAAAAATACTCAGCGACTCTACTATTTTATTAAAAAATTAAGTAAAACAGGAAAGGGTATCTGTCTCAGAAAAATCAGAAGTTAGCGGTATTTTCAAATGATATAATCTCAGAATCAGCTTACTTTTAATGGGAAAGTTTATCAGCAGAAAGAGGGCCCAGCCACGTGCAGCAGTATTATCAAGCTTCCTGACAGATGTATCTCTGAGTCATTTGGAAATTAATGTTTTTTAGGAAGTATATAGGCTCCATAAAAATACAGTATACTATTTGAGGTATTTTGATGATAAATTGCTTGTACATGGTTACACATGAGAGAGGACTAGAGCGCTGCTTACACAATATAATATTTTCCACGATGGTATGAAATTAATTGTGTAACATGAGGACGACAATAGCATAAATTTCATTGCTATTAAAATCTACAACATACAATAAAAACTGAAGACATATAACACCAATTCGCGCCACACAAACATGGAGCATTTACGCACCACTCCGCAAAGCACACTCACTTCATTTGGAAGAAAATAGAATTACCGCCGAATTTGAATTTGGCACAGTAATAAAATATTGCCATGGTCAATTGCTACCTAGGAAAAATGCACTCTATGCACACGAATACACAAGAATGAAGCATCACTTATATAGCAGAATTTCACAAATAATTGCTCAGCTATTTTTTTTTAAGTTTTCTTTCTTCACTGTGAATAAGTTAATACCTTCTAGTCCACATAATAAATAAAATTCTCTAAAATTGAACAAAAGTGTGGTATATAAGATATCATGCTCCAGTTTACTGGCCCCTCAGGCAGGAGATCGAAACCTGTATCGAAGCATACAAGATTGCCTTCTTCTCGAAAACTCGGAAAATCTGCCAATAATTGACCACACATGAGTGTATTTTAGCGATGGCTTCATAATTTACGATGAAATCGGGAATCTCCTGTGGCTCACATGTTATTACTTCATGACTATAAAGAGCTAGTTGTGTTTCAAAAGACCGAAACTTTCTGAAATCGTACTGACTATGTGTCAATAAATCGTTTTCTTCGAGGCACTTCATATTGTTCGAATACAGTAAGTGTTCCAAAACCCTACTGCAAATCGACCTTGTGTTAATACAACGCCAGGTGGCGGAGCCGCCATTATCATAAGGAAATTTAATATAAGATGTATATCCACATTACTGACTGAAATCCCTGGGCCAGCAGGACAGAACGGATGCGGTTACATTTGTGGTAAGGGGCCAAAATAAGTTACTGTCAGTTGCACTCAACATATAAACTTTATTTCTTAAAAAACACAATATAAACAGTCAGAAAGCCTTAGCTTAAATTTTTCCCATAGAACTCGGCTGAAGGCCTCACATTAATCCAGAACAGCGTTACGGCTTAAGGCCGAGATAAAGATGTTCAAATAGGCTGAAAGTCGGCGAAGGCCGCATATCAGCAAAACAATTTAACGGCTTAAGGCCTAGGAAGAAGAGCTTTCAGTTTGAAAAGGCTGAAGGCCTTATTTTAAAATCTTTCGTGTAAACTGGGCAGAAGGTCTCATACTAAAGAATAACAATCTTGTGACTGAAGGGCAAGACAAAAAAATGGTTCAAATGGCTCTGAGCACTGTGGGACTCAACTGCTGAGGTCATTAGTCCCCTAGAACTTAGAACTAGTTAAACCTAACTAACCTAAGGACATCACAAACATCCATGCCCGAGGCAGGATTCGAATCTGCGACCATAGCGGTCTTGCGGTTCTAGACTGCAGCGTCTTTAACCGCACGGCCACTTCGGCCGGCTGGCAAGACAAGGAGTTTGAATTTTGAATTTAAAAGAGATTAAAACACTGCTGAAGGCCACACACCATGCAGAAAACAATTTTACGGCTTAAGGCCTAAAGGGAAAAGCTTCTAAATTTCAATTAAACTCGTCTAAAGGCTTTATCCTAAAATGCTTCCCACACCTCTCGGCTGAAGGCCACATACGAAACCCAAACAAACTCACTGCTTGAAGCCCAGACAAATCAATCTAGAAAACTCGTCTGGGGGCCACATAAAAACTAGAAACTATTTCTTACGGCTAAAGGCCTGGACAGAACATCCAACTTTTGATCGTACGTGCACGTGAGACAGGCAGCCAGACCGACAACCTCTTAATCGGAAGGCAACAAAACCTAGGGACGGTTCACGACCGACCCAGAGTCTGACCGATTTTCAGTGGTCAGATACAACTGCACAATTAATGATAAATATCGGCCGATGAAGAATAAACCAAGATACCAATAATTTCTATCTCGGCCTCACCAAGATCAAGGCATCAAACACCACTCAAGACAAGTTTCGAAGAATACCGAAAACACAAGTGACACCTGTCAAGTGACTATGGGAGGCTGCAGATTCTAGGCAACAAAACACACGACTTGTCATCACACGCGTCAACAGCTGAGGAAACAACAATCCACAAATAACGAAAAATCGTAACAGTCGCGGTTTAAGAACACGTAACTAATTTAATAAGTCACAGCTGCAAAATACTAACGCGAATTCTTTACAGACGAATGGGAAAACTGGTAGAAGCGAACCTCGGGGAAGATCAGTTTGGATTCCGTAGAAATGTTGGAACACGTGAGGCAATACTAACCCTACGACGTATTTTAGAAGAAAGATTAAGAAAAGGCAAACCTACGTTCCTAGCATTTGTAGACTTAGAGAAAGATTTTGACAACGTTAACTGGAATACTCTCTTTCAAATTCTGAAGGTGGCAGGGGTAAAATACAGGGAGCGAAAGGCTATTTACAATTTCTACAGAAACCAGATGGCAGTTATAAGAATCGAGGGGCATGAAAGGGAAGCAGTGGTTGGGAAAGGAGTGAGACAGGGTTGTAGCCTCTCCCCGATGTTATTCAATCTGTATATTGAGCAAGCAGTAATGGAAACAAAAGAAAAATTCGGAGTAGGTATTAAAATTCATGGAGAAGAAGTAAAAACTTTGAGGTTCGCCGATGACATTGTAATTCTGTCGGAGACAGCAAAGGACTTGGAAGAGCAGTTGAACGGAATGGACAGTGTCTTGAAAGGAGGATATAAGATGAACATCAACAAAACCAAAACGAGGATAATGGTATGTAGTCAAATTAAATCGGGTGATGCTGTGGGAATTAGATTAGGAACTGAGACACTTAAAGTAGTAAAGGAGTTTTGCTATTTGGGGAGTAAAATAACTGATGATGGTCGAAGTAGAGACGATATAAAATGTAGACTGGCAATGGCAAGGAATTCGTTTCTGAAGAAGAGAAATTTGTTAACATCGAGTATAGATTTAAGTGTCAGGAAGTCGTTTCTGAAAGTATTTGTATGGAGTGTAGCCATGTATGGAAGTGAAACATGGACGATAACCAGTTTGGACAAGAAGAGAATAGAAGCTTTCGAAATGTGGTGCTACAGAAGAATGCTGAAGATAAGGTGGGTAGATCACATAACTAATGAGGAGGTATTGAATAGGATTGGGGAGAAGAGAAGTTTGTGGCACAACTTGACTAGAAGAAGGGATCGGTTGGTAGGACATGTTTTGAGGCATCAAGGGATCACAAATTTAGCATTGGAGGGCAGCGTGGAGGGTAAAAATCGTAGAGGGAGACCAAGAGATGAATACACTAAGCAGATTCAGAATGATATAGGTTGCAGTAGGTACTGGGGATGAAGAAGCTTGCACAGGATAGAGTAGCATGGAGAGCTGCATCAAACCAGTCTCAGGACTGAAGACCACAACAACAACAACAACTAATTACTCAACTTAAGGATCCTGCTTCGGGGGAAAGCGAAAAGCCACTCAAACAGCTAGCGTCGTTTCCCATTGGAACAGCGCGTGCCCGCCGCCAAATTCCGCGGCCTGGCTCCATACAGTGCAGACTACGTCGCTGCTCAGTCCTAACGAACCAACGAGGCCCAACCACATCCCAACTCTAGAAATGGTGATCGTCCAGAGGGTCCAAGGCGTCGTCTACTGAGACGACTGGCCGAGCAAACGACCAACGGCAGCCCATTTTCGCCGACAGCGGTCCCGGCGAATACTAACACCATTCGGACCCGACTGTTGCAGGCTGCCCACTATTGCCCGACTGATACTGGTGTCTGTGATCAGAATACCACATGTCGCCATCCGACGACAAGCCGACCGACCGACCAATGGCCTTCCGTCTGCGTCAGCCACGGTCCTGGGGCGTACTTGCACCGTGTGGACCTGCCTGCTACTGACTGCCAACTCGTCCGACAGCCGAGTAACGACGAACCCGACTCAGTCCACAACCCAAAAGCGAATGAGACTCAGAGCCGGCGTCTATCATGCGACTGTCTGCCTTGTGACTAACTCTATCGACTCACTGCACCAACTCACTCCACCGACTCCCTCCGCCGACTCACTGCTGGTCCGTCCCTGACTTCACTGCTGCTGCATCCGGACCCAACTCGTACGCACGACGACCTGGAGACACTGGCTCAGATCCAACCATGCAGAGTGAACACCGGACCATTGGCCACCCGACATCTCTGCACAAGGAAGGAACCGACCAACGTCCCACAAGATGACCAATTGAAAGGGCCCAAAAGCGGTCGGAAGACCAAATACACGACGCCCGATGAGACGACCAACAGAACGACCAACCAACTGTCGTCTCCGCTCAAATGTGCTTCCGTCGGATAGTTCACGTGTGTGGCCAGCGGTCGGCAAATCCTGGTTGTCCCCAACTTCACTTCTGATGCGTCCCGACTGAGCTCGCAACTGAACTCCAGACACACGACGACCCGGAAATACTATCGGTCACTACAGAGATGGTACGACAGTGCACTTATCGATACGCGCTGCTGCTGCCACTCACGGTAGATGAGGCAGGATGTTAGTGACGCCAGTAAATGGAATTTGAAAATGAGGCGGCAGTACCGTAAGAGAAGATGACAAACAATAAAAGGCATGAACACAAACCGCGCACGCCACAATGACAGAAGTGAAGCGAAAAGGCATAAAAACGTGTAAGACATGACAGCAAATGATACATACGTGAAAATAAATGCATATAAAAATATACTCAAAGCATCGGCAAACGACACTGCACATTTGGTGTTATAAACGGTGGCCGCAACGAGCCTACAAGTTGTGTTCCCAACGGCCATTTAAGCCATTATCAATGGTATTAAAAACCAATCTCCTGCTCCGCTGATCTGGTCATTAACTAATCGGTCATGGAAACGCCTTATATGTATGAAAATTTCTAGGTCCTCTGAGGTATCCAAATTAACATCTCTACTCTTATAATGAAGAATCTGTAAATCGTTTTCGATGTCACGAAGCTGATTGATGAACTGACGTAAATGATCTCATAGTTTACTATCACAGCGAGCATAACCGGTTCCCTATGTCGAGTTCTGAGGCGCTTCCAAGTTTGTGCGATGTAAAACTTGTCACAATCTACACACTTAATTTTGTAGACCACCAATTGCAAAATTTTTAACCGACAGTCTTGTATTTGGTCGTAGGAGCTTCCCCAGTGTGTTAATACAATATCAACTTTTCACTTCGCGCAACTTTGACAGAGTTTTATTACCCATTACCTTTAAATCACTTTATCTAAATCCATTTACAATCCCTATCTTTACAATGGAGGCTTTGTCGATGCAGTTGCCACATGGTCAGGTGCAAATAATTTTAGCCTATGAAACACTGAAAGAAAGAATGTTTTCTTCTGTAATGGATGATGATCGGAATTTGCAGCAATAATGACAATTTTGCAGTCGGTTTACGAGAAACCTCGTTTCTGAACACTGGCCATTCCTAGTTACCTGTAAATAAAAATAATAAGTTAAGTCCATAGTGAAATGAAACTTGTGGTATAAGGAGTTAAAAATTTCTTGTAGTCTGAGTGCCTCGTTCTAATTTCCATTATACAACGAATATATCGTCAACATAATAGTATGGTGTTTGGGGTTCCTTGTTTGTTCCATCGCCAGTTAATTGATGTTTAAGACACAGTACGTCATATCGTTTCAGTTTTTACTCGGGATACAGTATTATGCCCTCTGATTATTTTATGAGTATCCCGTGCAGGTTCTTCACTTACCATCATTTACATAGTAATTTGTCGGCAGTTTTTGGCCTCTGGTCTATATTTTTGATACCGTCATAAATACATCTCATATATCAGTAGTGTTACTTAATCAATAGGTATTCACAATATTGTGTACTTGATATGTCGTATCGCAAGTTTTTAATTTGAGTGCGGATAATGTTTACTAAGAACAAGAGTGATTCTCATCTGTAAACGTTGTGGACATATTTTTAAAAAGCTAGACAAGCATTATTCCTAGGTGATTCTGATTTTGTACCCTTTCTAATTTATGTTTTTGAAATGTTTGACATGTTCTATTATAACTCTGTGATGTCAGAGTAGTTAGTTTCGTTGCTAACCAGCACCTGTACCTATTGCGCTTTGTTGTGCGTTGTGTGCACAGATACACTTCTTAACACCGCACAATGCATTTTGTAGGTTTTTGAGAATTTATCTCACTACGCTACATTTTTTAGAATATCAGTTTTTGTATACTAATACTAGTTGTTTTTAGCACGCAGCGGCCTGGAGGTGGAGTTAATGGATTGCCGAAACTGGTCTTGTAAATAAAATTACCATTTCAAAAAACGTATGGGTGTTTAGTGATTAGTTTTTCATAAATAAATGACCAGCCGCTGTCCCGCATCCACAATGGGTCAACGGAGACAACCTCCTGTAAGAGTTTATTGTCTCTGACAGAACTACGTTGTCAACTCCAATGACTTTATTTATTCTCCCTGAACTTTGAGTCCTACTCAAAACTTATCCGTGGTTTTGATTACTGCTTGCCCAGTGTACGGACTGAGTAAGATCCAGGATAGGCTACAGGCCTGTCTCAGTTCCTAATCAACCACTGATTCCCTTTCATACCCTGCGACACTTGCATCTGCCTTCTGGTTAATGTAATAGTTCTAAATAGGCTTTCGCTCCCTGTATTTTACCTTCGAAAAGATTGTATTCCAGTCATAAATATCAAAAGATTTCTGTAAGTGTATAGATGCTGCAAAAGTAGGGGTGCCTTCTCTTAAACTATGTTCTAAGGTATGTTGCAGGCTCAGTATTGCGAAATGTGGTAATACATTTCAAAATAAATCCAAACTGATCTACTGCAAAGTCAGATTCTACGAGTTTTTCCATTCCTCTGTAAGGAATTCGCGTTAGTATTTTGCAACCATGACTTACTAAACTCACAGTACGGTAATATTCACACCTGTCAGCAGCTGTTTTCTTTGAAATTGCAATTATTACATTTTTCTTGAAGTCTGACGGTAATCTCATACATCTTGCACACCAAATGGAAGAGTTTTGTCTTTGTTGGCTCTCCCATTTATACAGCAGTTCTCACGGAATGTCGTCTACTCCTCTGGCCTTGTTTCTATATAGGTCTCTCAGTGCTCTATCAAATTCCTCTCTCAGTATCAAATTTTCCATCTTGTGTTCATCTACGTCCTAATCCATTTCTGTAATATTTTATTCACGTTCATCTCCCTTATATAGACCATCCATTTATTCTCATCTTGAGAGATGAGAATAAATGGATTTCCATTGTTTGCTTAGCGCTGGTTTTCCGTCTCAAGTCTCGATATTCACACAGCTACTTCTCTTTTCTCCAAAGGACCCTGCAGACGGCATCTATCTTTCTCGTAGCAGTATATGATTCTAAATACTTACATATGTCCTCTGGCCATTCCTGTCTAGTCATTTTGTACCTCCTGTCAACCTGATTATTTAGACGTTTGTATTTCCTTTCGCCTACTTCATTTGCTCCATTATTATAATTTCATCTTTACTAAATTGAATTCAGTATTGTCCTACCTGTCTGATGTTCTGTTGCCTTCATTATTTCATCTCTCAAATTGATTGGCGACTGTATGGAGTGCTGTGAGCACAACGACCATATGATAAAAAAAATTAGGAGGAAGGTCAGTAGTCATTATTTTGCTTTATTAATAGTAAAATCGAGTTTCGATGACATAATGATCATCTTCACTGCTTTTGCGTACAAATTACAGCTCGTAGGAAACTGGTGTCTAGTTATTAGCAGTAACAGAAGTTATGAAACGATCACTGCTAATAACTAGACACCAGAGCCTACGAGCCTTAATTTGTACGATAAAGCGCTGAAGGTGATCATATTGTGATCGAAAATCAATTTTGCTGTTAATAAATCATCAAAATTACGGCCAGTTCTGGCCTTTCTTCCAATTTCATCTCTCGAAGCTACTCATTCGTCTTCTGCTGTATTCCTCTTCCCTGTTACAGTCAATCGTTGCTTAATGCAGCATATGAATATCTCAGCAACCCCAGGATCTTTCACCTTATCCACATCCCATCTCCTTAATGTCCTACATTTTGGCAGATTCTTCACTTTCAGCCTATAGTTGATAAGCACTAAATTGTGACCAGAGTCTGCATCTGGCCCCTGTTTTGTCTTATGTTTTAATATCTGTTTCCGATGTCTCTGTCTTACCATTCTATTATCAATCTGCAAGGTTAAGGTGTCTCCAAGTCTCTCCCAAGCACACATTCTTTTTTTCATGAGTCTGAAACTTAAGCATCAGCGATGATTAAACTATTCTCTGTGCAGAATTCTAGTAAGCTATTCCTCTTCAATTCCCCCCTCCAGTTCATATTCACCTGCTATGCTTCTTCCTCCTCGTTTCCAACTATCGAATTCCAGCCCGCCATCACAGTTAAATTATAGTCTTCCTTAACTATATGAATAATTTCTTTCGTGTCATCACACATTTATACAATCTTTTCATCATCTTCAGAACTAATTATCATATGAACTGGTGCTACAGTGGCAGATGGGGCTTTAGTGTCAGTCTCTTCACTGTGCTGTCCAGGGCAGCTTAAGCAATTTCCTACTTTGATATTCATTGTTAAACTTACTCCTCCATTACCCTTCCTTCTGCTTCTGAATTACACCAATTTCCACTATATCTAACTTCAACCTTCTTAAATTTTCTAAACTACCTGATTAGCAGTCTAAATTACACTCTACAATCTATAGAATGACAGTTATTGTTCTCATGATATCTCCATCCTAAGATGTGAATAGGTAACATCATTTAACCATACATTAGATTTGCATGTCCTCAGAAAAAATTACAGCTGTAGCTTCCACTTGCTTTCAGCTGTTTCATTGTACCATGACAGCACTTCGATTTCGTTGTAGTTACAAGTTCAGATCAGCCAATGACAAAAAAATGTTGCCCTACAACTGCTGGAAAGGGTGGTCCCTCTCTTCAGGAGAAATATGTTTGTCTGATGTTTCAACAGAGATCCCTCCACTGTCGTTGTATCTACGGTATGGATATCTGTATTGATGAGGCACCCTGTGAACTCAAGGTCCATAGCATAAGGGATTCACCCATAGTAAAGGGTAAGCAGGTTCTCCCTTAAATCTCACTGAATGTTTCCATGTTTTAGTAGCTATCACGTCTTGCTTGTCCATTACAGCAGTTGGTAACAAGATTTAGACAGCACCAACATTTTATCATAATACAATCCTCAGTTAATTATCACTAATTCACTGCTCTACCTATAAATGGCAACCGTTTTTCATTGTACAAACACATTCATAGTTGCCATGTTAATATCTTTCTTGTCAATAACCATCCCCTCATTTACTAAAATAAATTGTATGCAATTCCAGGAAATGTACGTCACATGAATCAAAATAAACATCGTTCTATGTTACATGACTATTCATTGCCAAGCCAATCATAAATAACATAGCATTTATAACAATTAATTCAACATTAAAAATTTCATAAATTTGTTGAAAAGAATGTTATAGTCATCATGATCATAAGAAAATTCATTTATTTTCCAATCATTTCTTTTTAATCAGAACATCTTACAAAAATCGTTGCCTCAAAAGCTCACTTTTACTTGTCTGCTAAGTGCAACATCTCAGTGATGTTCATGATTAGCTTAGTACACCATTTGTATGTAATTACTTTATTGTACATCATAAATAGTGACTTTTCAACAGAATTATATCTCGAACCTCACAAGAATATGTATATATCACTCATTTGTTACTAGATCTTTGGCTTTTTGTGTTTGATTCAATGGTAAGAATTTTTTTTCTTTTCTAGTGACCAGTTGGAATTATTCTGTGATGGTGCTACTTATGGTATTATACCATACATATACATGTTTTCCACATAATGACTGATAGTATGCAACATTATAAAAGTTAATGAGAAGTAATTATTGTCTTTTTATATTCAACAAGTTGCTAATTAGGTTTTGTCACGCAACACAGCAACAATCTTGTCAATAACAGTGTGACTATCATCGAAATAATTAGTAGAACTAAAATTAATCAAGTTACATGTAGTTGAGCCTCAAGCAGGATGGAGGAAAAAAGAAGCCTGTTCAGTTTTAAAAGCCACAGCCCAATTTAAGTATGTAATCTAAAATGTGCTCAGGCTTTGTGACAAATGTAAGATAATAGTAAAACGCTAAAAATGTAATTAGTATACATCTCAGAGTGTAAACACAACAGAAAACTGTAGGTCACATAGTAAAATGGAAAAAAGGAGCAAATACCCCAACGTGGAACAGTGAGGAATGAAACACTGCTACATGGCTCAAAGTCATGTACTCCCAGGAATATAATGCGTCTATATACCCTTAAGCGAGCCACAATATAATGAGTTGTTTAAAACTCACCATGTCATATTCACCAACTTGTTGAGAATAATACACCATTTAAACTATGGTAATTCACCATCATTTTATATATATTTGCTGTTGACCATCTGCTTCATCTGGACCTCATTTTGGACCTGCCTCGTCTCCATCGTCCATGTAGCACTCAATGAAGAACTTCCTTCGCAATATGTTCATTGAGTCTCCTAAGTGAATTTCCTAACAATCTCCACTTTCTGTTTCTTATTTGCAGCTCATTTGGCTTCTAACTGGTTCTTTCCCAGAGTGTTTCGTTAAACATGACATTTGGCCACCATATCCCTAGTATGTTCCTCAGATATTTGTTGCTGAATGTCTCGCAGTTATGGACTGGCTGCTTTGTCACTTACCATGTTTAACAACCATATAGAAGCTCAGTTTTTACATTACTTTCAAATATCCGAAACTTTTTCTCAATGTTACTTCCTCCCCTCTCCAGATGGAGTGAAGGGGTGTAAGGCGACTTTGGCTTTGTTAGTGCTGCTGTTAATGTCCTCTGTTGCACCACAATATAGTTTTATCATGCACCTCTGTACATAAGTAAAATAACAATCTAAATAGCGTCATACGAAACCTACATTCAAAAACATATCCAGTATCACACGTTAAACTAACTTAATAATTAATAAAGAATTTCACAACCTAACCTGTACCACGGCGGAAATCAATGACGAGAAGACAAGTAAAACTTGGTGGAAATTCTTGAACGATAATCTGTAAATTCACTCATTATTACCATATGGCTACAGGATAATTGTAGCTTCCCAATATTCAGCAACACACGTACAATTACTTAAATTTGTATCATTAAATGACCAAACATGATATTTAGGCCTCTCCTACTACTTCTCGGCTGATATCGATATGGTAATTTCTCCTGCTCCATCTCTTGGCCATAGGTGATCAATTGCTCTTTAAATCCTTAAATTTCGGTAATTTTGAACTTCTGCAAAATGTATGTTAATATGTCGTCAGGAATTGAGTTGCACATCGTGCCCACATTCATAGATAATTCGTTTGATAAGTTTTGGATTATTATTATTATTATTATTATTATTGGTGTTTTGCCCTTAAAGAGCACATTTGGACTAAACTACATGGCCAGTTCCTTTTGCTGCCTTCCTTGCTGCCCAAACTTCCCTCATTGGCTCACTGTGTTTCTGTTTCCGGTCCTCTGTCCATGCTTCTTGTCAGCTTTGTGTCTTTGGCTTCATCTTGATTGCCTTTTTGGTTGCCCATATTTCTTTCATCTTCCGGCTGTGATCTTGCTTGCGTTCTTCGGTCCATTTTACGCCTGATCGTTTGTCACATTGTATCTCATGTAGTTTACTTTTATTAATGATGTTTCTGAATTTTATTTTCTCCTATACTGGGTCTGCTGTTATGTTGAGTTGATTCAGGGCGTTTTTTCCCTTGCCACCCATTTGTTGTTTCTAGTGGTTACCCAGTCAAAGATCTGTTTGGTCAGTCTGTTTGATGGCATTCTGTATAGGTGTCCATAGAATTGAAGTCTGCGTTTTCTAATCTTTTCTGTGATTGTCTCCATATGCTTTTATAGTTACTCTGTAGGTTTCTTGATCCATATTCCATTGTTGTTATTTGCGCCAAATATTTTCCTAAGTATTTTCCGTTCTACTTTTTCTAGTTGTCTGATACGTGTATGCCCTAGGATTAGTGTGGTCTCTGCTACATATAGTGCCTCGGGGAGCACCACCATGTCGTAGTGGCGTAATTTGGCTTTTTGTGAGATAGACTTCTTGTTGTAATGATTCCACACTACTATGTATGCTTTGTCCAGTTTAGTTTTTCTTTCTTCGTTTGAGTCTCTGTTACGTCCACTCATTTGTAGTTTTTCACCGAGATATTTGAAGTTTGCCGTTTTGTAAATCGTGCCATACTTTGTGTTCAGAGATGAGATTTTCTTTGTGCTCATAAACTGTGTCTTTTCATAAGAGATCTGTAGTCCAGTTTTGGAAGCAATTTCGTGTAGTTTTTCAATAGCATCTTTTGTTTCTTTTATACCTTTCATGACAATCGCCAAATCGTCTGCAAAAACCAAGCATTTAATCTGTAGGTTTCCTAAGGTTATCCGCTGTTGTGATGTTTCCCATTCTTTTATTACCTTATCTAACACCTGATTGAAAAGGAGAGGTGAGAGGCCATCGCCTAGTCGGACACCTATGCTAATTTCAAAGGGCTCTGATAGTTCCCCACATAACTTTACTTTGGAGGTCGTGTTGGTTAAAGTTTGCTCTATGATAGCCAGTGTCTTCTTGTCTACTTTGTATTCTGCTAGAATTTTGAAGAGAGTTTTCCTGTCGATAGAGTCGTACGCCTTTTTGCAGTCGACAAAGGTAATGATCAGGTTCTTTTTGTGTTGTAAAATCATTTTAAGGTTCCAAATTTGTTCCGCTAAGACCGCCCTTTACGGAAGCCTGCTTGGTATTCCCCAATCAAGTGGTCGGTCTGGCATTCTAGTCTGTTTAGTAAAGCTTTAGAGAGGATCTTGTATGTGACCAGTAGCAGGGATATTCCTCTGTAGTTGTTCGGGTCAGTCTTGTCACCTTCTTTGTGTAGTGGGTGTATCAGGGCAGTTTTCCAGCCGTCAGGATTTTTCATGGTCTTCCAGATATCTTCCAAGATCCTGTGGATGTCTTTGGTGAGTTCTGGGTCTTGTAACTTCCAGATTTCCGCGATGATGCCGTCTTCTCCTGGTGCTCCACGACTCTTGAGTGACTTGATTATTTCTTGAACTTCTTCTAGAGTTGGAGGTTCACTATCTGGATTGTACGTGCTAGTTTCTCTCATCATTTCTTCCATAGTGGGGTCCATGTTGTGCAGTTTTTCAAAGTACTTTGCCAGAATGTCACAATTGTCTTTGGTATTAGTTTCTAGGGTTCCATCCGCTCTTCTGGAGCACAAGTTGGGTGGTTGATATCCAGTCATATTTTCTCTGAACGTTCTGTAGAAGTTTCTTGTATTGTTCTTCATGAAGTCCGATTCGATCTCCGTCAGTCGCCGTATATCATACTGTCGTGTTACACTGCGAATGATTTTGCTTGATTGCTTTTGTGTTTTCAGGAAGTTCATCCAATTGTCTTGAGATTTATGGCTACTAAATTTTCTCCATGCACTGATTCGTTGGTCAATAGCTTGGTCACATGTGTGGTTCAACCAACGGTGTTTCCTTGTGCGTGGTGGTTGTGCTAGTTTCATGGCCTCTCGGATTCTTCCTGAAAGTTGTGTCCAGTCTGTCGTTTTCTCCATTTTAATTTTGTCTAATAGTTGTGTCTGGTTTAAAGTAAGGTATTCTGGATATGGTCTAATAATTTTGTTCTTCTGGAGCTTTTTCTTGGGCAAAAGACGAGTCCTGATCTGTAGTGGATGGTGGTCTGAGTCGAAATAGCATTTACGTGTGTCTATGTTCAAAATTTCATTTTGTGAGTCTTTCTGGACTATTACGTGGTCGATTTGTAGTTCTTGCTTTCCGCTGGAGAATTTCCATGTGGTATGTTTCCGTGTTTGTTTCTTGAATTTTGTTGACATAATGGAGAGGTCGTGGCTTTTGCAAAAGTCTATCACGTGTTTTCCGTTTTTGTTTGTGTCCTTGCGTGGAGAATGTTTTCATGTGGTATGTCTGTACATCTTTTCTTTTCCGAGTTTAGCGTTGAAGTCTCCCAGTATTATTTTGACTCTATGTGCAGGAATTTTTCTGATAGTTTCTTCCATTGTCGTCCAGAAGTCATCAATTTCATCCGGGATTTTCCTGTTCAAGTCATTAGTCGGTGCATGTGCATTGATTATTGTATAGGATTTGTTGGCTCATTTCACTGTGATGGTGTTGATTCTTTCGCTTGGTGACAAAAAGTCAATTATGCTGTCCGTGATGGACCTATGTACCGCAAATCCTGTGCCAAAAAGCCTAAGGTTTTTCAGTTGTCTCGATGGTTTTCCTTTGTATATTCTGAAATTCTCCGTGTTGAAATGGTCTTCGTCTGTGAATCGTGATTCTTGCAGCGCACATATTTTGGTTTGAAATTTTTCGAGAGTGTCTGTCAGTTGTTTCATCTTTCCTGTCTTCAACAGTGGGGTCACGTTGAGTGTGCCGATGTAGTGTTTGCGTTTGGTCTTGAGGGAGTTTGAGAAGCTCCGATTCTTCTCATGATGTCCGTGAATCCCCGGAATCCGATGCTCACGACGATCCCAGTCTATTGACTGGGGCCCGGGGTAATGAGATTTTTTCGTTGTACCATCATGATGTTTAGTAGTTGGATGTATCGCATGCTGCCGAGTACAGCCTGACTTTCCATATCAGGAGGTTGGTTGAGGCCGCCACTGACATGTGGAGCAGACGCCATTTATAGCCGTCCACTGTGGAAACAGACGCTACTGGTAGTTTTGGTCCGCCCCGAGTATTTCATTTCCTCGCTACCACCTATATCTAGGAGGCATTCCCCTATCCGCCACCTGGGGAGGCGCTCGGTTGCGGGTCTGCTAACCGCCCCAAGGATAAGTTTTGTATGCTTATAAAATTTTCGACAACTCGTTATCAGTGGTCCACCATGAAACAGACAAACTTCTATGTGTTTAGACAATGATCACTAAAATTTTAGTACGGCATTGTTTGCTATCCACAATGGAAAAAGAAAAAAAAATGTTTTTAGGTATAAATCAGCTTATATGTGTCAATGTAGTGAGTGTTGGGACCATAAATGGGAAAATTCCTGTATTAGAGATGGGCTAGTAACCCATTCAGAGACAAAATAAACGTACTAGCACTACATCGTCTAGCCTCGGGAAAAGGACGGATTAGCGAGTTACGATATGGGTGAGAAATAGGAGCAAGAGACAGTGGTTTAAGGAAGCTTGGAAAGCTTTCTCCTTGTATGTTAGGTAACTGATGTTAAGGAATTCGAATTAGCAAATCATTTGAAAGGAAAGGAAATAGAATTTACAGAAAAAAACCATCTGGAACTAGATATGTATATGGCTATACTATGATCTACAGCGCAGTATAATAAGAAAGAAGAACAAGTAAGGGTGTTACCATCTACATTCCTACAAAAAAATAAGGTAAAACACTTGACTAGGAAATGAAAAAGGGCGCACTGTTCTATTACTAACTAAAGATACAAGAGCAATCCAAAGAATAATAGCAGCTAACGTCCAACATGAAGGGAATATTGCCTACTCTAAGGTCTTTTTCAAACTATTGCAGGTGATATTAAACAGTATGAATAAAAATCAGATTTTCTTTACGGGAGATCTAAGTGCTAGAAATGGAAACAAACTAACTCCAATAATAGTAGGCACATTTGGCGATACGTATGTGGTGAAAACGTTAATACACTCAGCAATTTTGCTATTTTCTTCAAAACTTAGTAGAAGGGGTCCTGCCTACGAAATATCCGAAGTTACCGACATTATGCAGGTAATGTTGTCGCATAATTAGCATACTTTTAATCTCAAAGTTTAGCGGAAGAAAGACGGTCTTGCTACTACATAGTGGCACAGGAGAGGATACTGAAGAGTTGTATACATAATGTAACCTTTTGCACACAGGTATGACATTTATAGTTTCGCATGAGGACGAGAAAAGCATAAATTTAATTACTGTTAAAATCAACAGCACACAGAAATAAAGAACGCTTCATGCTAACTCACCGCCCAAAAACAAGTAGCATTTAGGGCTACACTCTACAAAGCACACTCACATACTTTGGAAAAATAGACTTACAACCAAATACATCACATTGGAAAAAAAAAATTCCGTTGTGGTGAATGGGTCCAAAAAATAAAAAGAGTTCATACGCATAATAAGGCATCATATGTCTGGGTCAAATGTAATTAATTACTGCAGACCTATTTTAAAAAAATAGCGAGTTCTTTCTCCACTGCGAATGAGTTACGATACCTATTATTTTGCAGCAATATAGACTGACTCCTTAAAATTCAACAGAGGGGTTCATAAAATATAATGCTCAGTTTTCTGCCTATTCAGGCATCAGTTTCAAAACCTGTTTTCAAGCACATAAGATTACCTTCTTACCAAAAACTATGCAATCACTCAATCGACACACCATTATGAAGACACCCGTTTGGTAAATATTGTATACTGATGAGTGGAGAAGCCTTATCTACCTGTTGCACATCTTCGTACAACAAAAACCGTCCATCCTTCAAAGTCTTTTTTGAGGTACCAAAACCGAGATAATCGCATGGGGTGGGTGTTCGTGTGTCTCCCACTTGGGTTGACGTGGAGTTTAATATCGTGGGGTTTCCTACAAGTGTGCAGCAGGTAGCGAAGCTGTCCCAAGCATCCGGTTCCCTAACGAGGTGTTTGAGAACTGAGCCTCCCCCACTGTTTTGCTACCCCAGTCGCTCACCCTGAGTACATGTGTTATCACCGTTTCTCAGACAGTGTCGTCGTCGATAGCTTTCGTTCCTTGTGTTATCCTATCCGACTTCTGTTCTATGCAGTGTACACGATGGAAGTGATAACAACAACGAAAGGCAGGCCGTGTCTTATCAAGGATGGTCATTGCTACCGTGTTTACAGGTTGAATTAAGAACATATGAACTGGATGTGCTTAAATTATGATCGAAGTAGGTGCAAAGGCCATTTAAAAATTGCTAATGGTGAAATCGTTGCTCAACAGCAACTTCTTGTCCACCTGACAAAACAGATGTGGATATAATGTAAAGACTACATAATTGCAGAAAAATAGTTCGTGAAGAAAAGACAGTGCCTGTAGCTCAAATTTTTAAGCAGAAATTTCAAGATTTGAAAGATAAAGTATTAGAATTCGTGGCATATATTCCGAATTACGACAGCTCCAACACTCTATTGTGTAAGGCGAGAGGAGGAGCTATTGGGACAACCCAGAACCATGGCTACAGTTCGGAAATTCACCTTAGCGAAGACCTTTTGAAATTAGAGGAAGGTAATAGTTTTTTGAAGATTGATGATGGCTCTGTTCCAGGCAAGAGGCTTCTAGTATTTACTTGCGAAGAAGCAGAGAAAATCGTTTGTGGCAATGGATCTGTGCTTATGGATGGGACATTTTACAGCTCTTCGAAATAGTTCAAACAATTGTACACAATCCATGTCGACATCAGAAGTACAGAAGAGGCAACTAAGATATATCCTGTTTTATTTGCTTTGCTGCCAGAAAAAAGTAAAAACTGATATGAAAAACTTGTTTTTGGATTGATATCTAAGATGTCTGGGTGGTCAGCAAAAACTGCAGTGCTACATTTTGAAATGGCTACAATTAAAGCAATGAATTCAGTGTTCCCTGAAACACACCTTTCCGGCTGTAATTTTCACTTTAACCAGTGTCTGTGGAAGAAGATACAGGAACTGGGACTAGTGGAAGACTACAGGGATTGGGAGGAAGTGCGATTGTTTTGTCGCATGCGTGTTGCAGTGGCACATCTTCCACTTAACATTATCGATGAAGCGTGGATTTTAATAAGGGAATAAATTCCCAGTGGAGAGAAGATCACAGCATTTACAGACTATATGGCTGATCAGTGGATGGAAAATCCTAATATACCTATTGAAATGTGGAATGTTCTTAACCAACGACACAGAGCGCCGAATGCTGTCGAAGGTTGGCATAGAAAACTGAACTCCTCAATAAACTAGAAACATCCAAACGTGTACTTTCTGATTCAAAAGCTGAAGGAGGAGGCGGTGAACGCTATTTTTGAAATTAAAAAAGATTCCATTGGCCTACCTCTTCAAAAAAGGAAGAAGAGGTGCATAGATCTTGACAAAAGATTAAAAAACATTATGAAACAGATGAAGACTCTGGAGATTTCAAAAGGTGTTTAAAATCTCTAGCCTTTTTAGAAAAAATTGAATGTGAGTTTACGATTGATAAAAGAAAAAGTTATGAATTTACTACTGTAATGTTGAACAACAATAAAAACAACAAAAAATAAACAACAACAGAAACAAAATAAAGAAATAAATAAAAATAAATAAAATGAAAAAAACATTTAAACATGCCTATGAGCTACGTGAATAGCCTGTCCTAAGCCTGGATAAAATGTGAAGGGATGTTCTTATTTTCATGTCAGTGGGAAAGTTCAGGGCTACGATACTTATTTGCAGTCGGAAACAAGAGCGTCACCACGTAGGGGGTCTAGAGATTCGAAAAGTTGGATGATAAAAAATTTACCGTGATGTTCTGTGTGAAAAATTCTAGGATTTGCTGTGGGCCTTAAAAATATTGTTGTTTTAGAACGGTATGTGTAAGTACAGCACACATTTTACTAGCATCAATAATTTCGCAAAGTTAACTTGCCGATTCTGGAGTTCTGTCATATATGTCATACGAAACTAATTATTTGTATTTGGCGGATCTCATTCACAAAAGTACGCTTTCAACGGTATATCTAAAGTTCTAATATAAAATCTGCTATTTATTTAATTTTTAACTCAACAAAACTGAAATTTTACTTGGGAAATTTATTATATAACATGGTCACTCGTCCTGTGAAGCTTCCAGAATTTTTGGTGAGGAAGGAGGAATGAGGACCCAGACAGCTGATTGCCCACTTTTCTGTCAGAGTCTTTTAAACACGATCATATTTGCCTTTATTGTGCTCCAACAGCAGCATTTTTCAGCTGATTATTATGTAGTTTATTTAATAAACATAAAATTCCAACTAGATGAACTTTGGTGGAGTCATCTATATAAAGCAACGAATTTTATCATCTGTAGACTTCAAGAACAACACTCTAGTTATCGAGACTTTATACGCCGCATATAACAATGGGAAAATATTCACTAATTCCTTTCAGATGAACACGTCCATTGTCGCGTAAATCTTTATCTAATTACTAACAGTAAACACGGCGTTGCCCGGATATTTATTCACCCCAGTTTTATATCAGTTCATCCACTCTTCCCTCATCTCTCTTGTCCATTTAGTCCTATCACGTCTCTATATCCACCTCCTCCTTCCGCCCATCCATCTCTCTTTCCATCTCCTCCATCTGACCCCTCTCTCACAACACTTCCTCCTCCTCTCCATCCTCCTCTCCTTCTCCATCCATCTTTCCGTCTCTGTCCACCTCCTCCTTCGCTTTTTTTAATAGTATATCAAATTCACTATAAAACCCCTAATTTGTGTATTTATTACAGTGTTCCATTAGTAATTCACCTCCTTCCCTTTCTCTGTTTACCTGCTGCTCCCTCTCTCTTAATCTGCTTCTCTCACTTCTCTGGACGCACCTCCTCTCCGGCGGCCGAGTGGCCGATCGGATCTAGGCGCTACAGTCTCGAACCACGCGACCGCGACGCGCTACGTAGTTCTAACTTCTAGGGGACTGATGACCTCAGAAGTTAAGTCACAGAGTGCTCAGAGCTATTTGAACCAGCCAACCTCCTCCCCCCTATCCGACTTCATCACGTTCTCCTCTCTCCGTATATCCACTCCTCGGCCTCCGTCATGCCATCTCCTCTTTCCCCGTCTATGAAAAAATACATATCTGCCAACTTTCATGCTGACTGACGAAACGATATAGAATTTATTTAAAGGTAGGCCAGCCTCCCGCCATCCAGCCTACGTTGACTTGTATAAATGCCTTCACCACGAAAACATACATACATGAGCCAACTCCCAAGCTATCAGTCCAACGGTGTGTAACTCTGTTGTAAGGTACTCTCCGCAATACACCGCATGAAATTTCACGAAGGCGGTGAGGTTCCCCTTGCATTGAAGATCGAATGTACAAAATTTCATCAATATCGGAGCAACACTAGGGATTTTGTTGAAATCCGTAAGGAAAGTACCCTCCACAACGCACTGAACGCAGTTTTATGTAGACAGTGACTATCCTCTTGGTTTTGGAAATAGAGATTCATTTTTATACACCCCGCTCGTTCTATGCCGACTTAGCTGCGAAACATAAATAATAGATTCTAACAACAGAAATCACGTAATGAATTCTGTCGTATAAGGGACAACATAGCTATTAAATAAGAGCAACGAGATTACGAGAGCAGTCAGTTTCAGTGTTACGTAAAATAACGTTATACCTTGTAAATTATCACGACACAAATTGAAGATGATAAGCAATGTGGAACTTCCTTCCGTTTGCGTTTGAAACTCTCGGAGAAATCCTGTATGGTGAGGAGGGTGGGAGGGGGCAGCAAGGGGAGCCTCGATTTGTTTTGCCGGCCTGCGCCTCTGACAGGTTTAGTGTGCCACTGCTTCTAGGAAACCCTACGGTAGGAAACCCCAAGACACCAATAATTCTGCGTTACGACATTTGCGATATTGACATGTGTGTCATCATTAAGCCACAACAGTCAATCACGCAATTTTTGCGGGTATTTCGCGTTAATAACGGATCGTCATTTCTCCAGTGTTGCCCATTACCGTTCCCCAATGGATATCAACAGGTAGGATCCGTCAAAAATCTCCGCAAATCTTGCTTGCAGTTCTGTCTCTTCACAAAAATCGCTTCGCGCGTGGGCAAGATATTGCACAACATATGGGCTAAACTTAACACCTCAGAGAGTAGACAGAAACCAGTTTGGTAGCATTACACAATCAGATGAATTGTTAGTCTCTTCAACTGCTCGAGCATACAGCAATACACCTGTATAAAACCACAAAGCTTGAATTTACGGGCACCTTACACTACTGATGGTTATTTTAGTAATTAAAAAAAGCCGTTTAATTATGCTACATTTTAGTCGCTTGCAAAATGCCCATCATCGATGTCCGTGTTAGGCAGCGTTGTGTGACAGAATTTTTGAATGCAGAAGGTGAAACGCCCATTCGTATTCATGAAAAACTGACAACTGTCTACGGTGAAATGCCCATTCGTATTCACGAAAACGACAACTGCGTACGGAGATGCATCGGTGGATATCATCAATGTTAGAAGTTCGATTCCTCACTCAGTAAAGGCAGCGTGTGACGATTACTCAACAACTGGGATACTCATATGTTTGTACAGATTGATTACGAAGAACTTCATCCGACCAGAATGAAGAGGCAAGGAAAAGAACTGCGACCCAACTGATGCAGCGCTTCCATTAGGAGGGACGATTCTGGAAAAAAGAAAAAAAAATTCATAAACGAAAGTTGGTTTCATTTTTTTAAGCAGAATGAAAGTGGCAGTAAAAGAAGTTGCATCAAACAAACTCACTGAAGGAGAGAAAGTTCAATACTATCCTATCGCCAGGGACGTTATGGTTGGAGTAATCTCGAATGAAGAGCATATGATTATTTGAATTAGCAATGTTCATATTGCAGATGAGCATCTATTGTATAATCGATGTGATTGCAGTGATACCGGACACTTGACAAATATTCGGCATGTCAGATACATTTAACACTCCTGCCTCTCTGCCAGCTCACGATTCCATGCATACATAAGAGTCGTACTGCTTTTATAGGTAACTGGTAGTGAGTACTATACTCATATCTATGGATGCCGCCCAATCTTAATATTCATTCCGTACTTTAAATATATGTTTACGTGTGATACTTAACAAAACATTATAAATGTAGTTGATCCGTAAGTTTTAACACAGATGGTATCTGGAATTTGTGTAGAGAGTGAACTTCCGATGGCATGTGTAACCGAATACAAATCCCAAACTATAACATTTAAGGAGCTCGTGTACCATCCATCTGTAAAAACTAGGAAAACGCAACAAGTATCGACAAACCGACGCACCATTGGATATGTAAATGTGTACTTGTGCATGGCGTTGGATGGAACAGGATGAATGTGTGTTTGCAAGCTACAGAAAGCTGGAAAGGGCGTTAGCGCTATCTTACACTGTTTTACTATCGTATGGGGAAAACCACCTCACAGTGCAGGCAGAAGAATTGTACTGTATAATGGACAGATGTACTAATGGCTAGAGCAAGTCAGATGTGGTTTAGTCGACTTCGACCTGGAATTTGGTCCTAATAGACCAACATTCGATCTGGTCGGCGAACGTTTACAGATATGGAGTGGCTTCATGATATGATAGTCAATAATCCACGAACGACAACGCGGGTGTCGGCAATACATCTTTGAGTTTTCAAGTTCTTTGGTAGGGAGATGAACGTAGCTCTGATTCTAGCGTTGGTGAAGACAGTGAAATATGAATTATGGACGGTTGTGAAGGGTAAGATGCTTAACAGCTGTTCCTCTTCCTTCGGATGGTATGTGAGATGAGAGAGGGGGCTAAGGGGATTCCTCTTCCCTACCCATTTGCGATAGCAAACCGTTTTGTCATTTCCCGAAGTGTAACTCAAGTGAGAGACTACAGACATCAAAAATGACCTCACTGGGGTTCCCTAACATATCTGAAGAACTTCTCTGGCTATCCACATAACAATATTGTATGTCAGCTATCGCACAGATTTCTTTATTCTATTATTATTGAGTGAACACAGCTTTCTTGCTTAGTTGAGTATAATTTACGTAGCATTCAAATGAGTGTTGAAGAATTGTCATCAGATTTTCAGTCTTTTAGTATTTGCTGTTTTGCTGAAATAAACTTAATCGACGTTCCTGCGAGTATAATACTTTCAGGTTAACTGCATCCAACTTTACGGTGTTGCACACTTGCGCCAACACAACAAATCTTGTAGAATCACATTCACATGAACGCATATATTCATATACTGACACTTACTCAGTTGTTGGTTAACATACACCTTAATCAATAACTAAGTTACTACAACTCGTAACCTTATATCCTACACTGGCGGTCCAGGCAAGTCATTCCTTTCTTAATCACACACATTAAGAAAATAATATTACACTTATTGACTCAAAAGCTTAATCCATCAGTTGGCATACATGTCTTTTACTTTACACTTATAACAATGTCAAAAAGGAAAAGTCACTTCTTGTAGGAATTGACTTTATACTAGTACTATTAATTCTAATAGAATAACTTTACTTTCGTTTTCCATTGTACTGAGCATCGTACACTTCAGCAGTGGTGTCTCATGTCATTCCATTCAATCACGAGATTTGCATTTACAACGGCTACGTTACAGCTCGAGAGTGCAACTGTTTGAACTATTATCCTCCATAACTTCTTATAGCAAGTGGAATGTCTTTCAGAAACCGTTAGGTTAAAGTTAGTGCTGTTCTTAATAATGTAACTTTTATTTGCTCTTTAATCGCCGTTCATTATCCATAACTGTAGCGCATAAAGTGGTGGTTAACCATATTGGTATGTCTGGAGAGTTGATAGTGAAGCAATCACTCACATATAGATGTCTTTTCCACAATTATTTTCAAATAGACTCATGGCTAGAGACTATTTAAGAAAGTTCCTCCCATATCACTTTCCTTTTCTTTATCGTGTAGCCTTCTTCAATTTCCAAAATTATTATTTCCCTGCACAACCACGCCGAATCCACAATTTACTGGTTACTGATCTTTAACGTCTATTTGTCTAAATTTACAGAGCTATCCGATAACCACACGCTTCAGTATACGTGGAAAGTGGCTGTGAAAGGCGTGGATGATGCAGAATATTTCTCTGGACAAATTGACCCGTAGTTTCTGCTAATCTCTCTCCCCTGTCCATACCCATTCGACGTTTTTCTGTAGTGGTCGATTCACGCATCGGCCACAAACGATTGTGATGGCACGAATCTCCTATAGAAACAAAATAAATAGAACATTGCCCATAATAGCCTTTCATTCTTGGAAGAACGCCTTTATAGCCATGAACTCAGTCCCTCAGAACTATTCTCTGATCACTAACGACGTGTCACGAAAATACAATTCACTCCCAACAAATAATGCCTGACATAACTTTCATTTCATACCACTGTTTTGATAACCACTGAGACATTTTCCATCAGTTCGTATTGTTTAACCCAAGCGGATATGCTCAGAATTACGTCCTAGGCGTCAATAATCAAATGATCTATCTATTCTGATCAAAATCCCGGCTCCGTTGCCCTCATAAATGGGCGTAAATGATACCTGGAAACCAAACGGTACTAACAAAAACTATAATGAAAATCTATATTTACTCGATTTCGGAGATGCACGTTCTGAATGTTATTTCAATGTGTTAATTTTGCTTAGTTTGTTAACACGAGCAGGACACTCAGTTTCAGTTACTACAATCTCATTTAACTCGTACGCACACTGCTGTCTTCATTCGAAACCATAACTAACACACTCACTTTGTTCGCGCCCAGTAATTTCCCATTCTTACACCCTGTTTATTTCCATCAGTGCAGCTTCCTCTTTTCCAAAAGATGCGGGCTACTTTCGTTCATCATTTAATTTATGTGTTATTTATTGTGAGGTGACGAAAGTAATGCAGCAACTCATGCCACAGACTCAACAAACCCCTCTTGAAATACTGAGCCATGCTGGTTCGATACCAGTCGATAATAGCAAAAGTGTTGTCGGTGCAAGATTTTGTGCACGAACTGACATTTCGATTACGTCCTGTAAACATTCCATGGGATAGATGTTGGGCGATCTGGGTGGCCAAATTATTCGCCTGAATTGTCCAGAATGTTCTTCAAACGAATCGCGAACAATTGTGCTCCGGTGACATCGCACATTGACATCCATAAAATATTCCATCGTTGTTTGAGAACATGAAGTCTGTGAATGGCTGGAAATTGTCTCCAAGTAGACGACAGGAACGATCTCAAGTCCATGATCAGTTCAGTTGGACTACAGGACCCTGTCCATTGTATATGGTGTTCGTGGGGTCTACGCCTCATTTGGAACGCCCTATCAACTGTTGGCAACTGAAATAGGCACTCATGTGACCAAGCCACCGTATTCCGGTCCTGTAGAGTCGAACTGACGTGATCACGAGCCCATGAGAATCGTTGAAGGCGATGTGCTGTTAGCGAAGATGTTAGGGTGGGTCTTGTGTTGCCATAGACTACTAACGCCAAATTTGCCGCACATTCCTAACGGATACGTTCGTAGTACGTTTTGCGTTAATTTCTGTGGCTGCGGTTATTTCACACAGTGTTGTTCACGCCGCAGCACTGAAAACTCTACACATACACCGCTGCTCTCTGTCGTTATCCATTGTGAGAGATAATTCCTGGTATCAGGTACTCTCGGCACACTCTTGACACTGCGGATCTTGGAATATTGAATTCCCTAACGAGTTCCGAAATGGAATGTCCCATTCGTCTTGCTCCAACTACCATTCCGCGTTCAAGGTCTCTTATTTCCCGTCGTGTGTACCATAAACACGTCACAAGCCGTTAGACATGAACCACTTGGGTACAAGTGACCGATCTGCCCTTTTGTACCTTGTGTGCGCCATACTGCCCCCATCTGTACACGTGTTTATCGCTATCCCGTGACTTTTGTATCCTCAGTGTGGTTCAGATTAGTTTGCGGCGCGTAAGATCTTCAATAGACCGAGTGAACATCGTGTAGCAACAAAGGCGCTGTGGACACTCCTCATGCAGCATATGATTCATGGTATACTGAAGTATGGTATGTACCACTGCAGGCGAAAATGAAATCGGCGCATATGTTCGTAGAGATTTTATAAGGAGATTTGTCAGCCTGGTTGCTATCAGTGTAATTATGTAATGTCACTTTTTATTTGATGTTCTATATAAATATCTCAGTCGATTTCTTGTTTGTTACATGTATGAAAATATTCAGGAGTCCTGTTTAAGCAATAAAAGTCTGAATATAAAAGAGGAAAAGTCTGTGATTCGAGACGTTTTCGTTTCTTTGGATATAGTGCCAAGGTGAATGCAGTTTTGCGGTATGAATAAGGTGGTGTCGTGTGTTCTGTAAAAAGCATTCAATTAATCGTGTGAGAAAACAATATTTCCGTATACAGTAGTATCATTTCGATGTGGACTACTCTGCGTATTGGGGAAGAGCAACAGGATATGATAAAGTATGTTTTTTATAACTTTCAATTGCGATCTTCGTCAGCGTACACGATAATTAGCAGATGGGACGAACTGCAACTATTTAACCGTTGTGGGATACTTGCAGTCAATAAGAAATGTTGGAAAAAGAGAAGAGAAGGAAGATTAGCGACAAAGTCATCCGAAACGAACCAAAAGTTTGATTCAGGGGATTGGGAAGGAAATTTGCTGTTCCCTTTAAATGGAAGTAATGCAGGATTTACCTCAAACCCTTGTAAGGGAATCGACGAGAGCGGGTATAATTATGATCACATCGAAACTTGAACCGCTATATCTTAACTCCGTGAAAAGGAAATGAACGTTGAGCCCTAAGAAAAGACAACCAATTTTAGTCAATAAAATGTTGTGAAGATGGAGTTGTCAAGGTAGGAACCCAGAAAACACCGCATTTGCTAAGATGCCGAACCCTTTGGCTTATTTCTTTTAGGGTCTGAGCGAGTTGATGGTACAGCGGATTGATCAAGTAGAGAATTTTCTGTGGTTGCTGGTTCGTCTCGAACAGCACGAGGCCGCTTTTCGCGCACGCACCGCATCGTTTTGTCGTTGCTGTACCCGCTAGCTAGAGGCGAGTTGCAGAGCATCCTCTCACGAGCCATGGCCGATGGGTCTTCCTTGGAACGAATAGGTTGACTTGAAATTAGTCAGCGCTTAACCATCGGGTTTTGGAAACAACTGGAGTGCCGTCACATTTGGGAAGTGCAGCGGGGTGATGAGCAGTTATATCAGTATCTTCATAGAGTCCACACAGCCTCTTTGGCGTTGTTGATTGAACTACCGGAACATGAACTAGTGACTATCGTCCTCAAGGGAATGCTTGCGGTGGATAAACCGAATTTTATTTTTGGTAAGCAGCCTGAAACCTGGAGAGAACTCCATGATGCCGTTATAGCAGCATCCGCATTACCCATTGAGATCCACGGACGTCGAGAGGTTGCGAGACGCGACATGGGTGTCGATTCCGGATTGCCCACATCTGTAGACATTAGTAAAAGATGTGGAAGTTCAGCTCATTTGGCACGCTCTTGTGGTCAGCCACGCGCTCCTAGAGCTAATAGATGACGCCGGGTTGCCCCACGAACCCGGCATCGAACCTTTAGGCCCTGGTATACCCGAATAATCTTCCCTTATGCCTTATTTTTGTGCTCGGGTAGGGGGCGAGCCCATTTGCGCTCTCCAGAATTCTGGCAGTTCTTTGTCATTACTGAGTCTTGAATTGTTTTTGGAATTTGGGCATCTTACTAGACTTCGTTCGGCCCCGTCCCCGGTGCAGAGATGTCAGGAGGCCAATGGCCAGGTGCCGCCTTTGCAAGGCTAGTTCAGGGGAGTGTATCAGTTGCCGATTTTTCCTTTCCTGTATTCTTAGCCTTGGCTAAGGGACTCCCTGTTAATCTAATATTGGGGTGTGGTTCCATTTATAAAACCGGACTCATCTTGGATTATTCTGGACGCGCCTTTTCCTTTAAATTTGCTTCTAGTGAGAAGTTTGGACTTTATTAGTGCGCAAAAGCTGGAGTAGGCCGAACCTTCGGGACTTTCGGCGTGGTGGTTGCTGCTAATCAATTTCATCTAGACCACCCTTCGCCCAGTCGGGCATCCCAGATGCACGACATGTTCCAGTTTTTCTCAACTCCTCAGCCATAACTTGGGGGCTGCCAGCGTTCTTGAATTTCATATACGTTTGTGCGATGACACCCCGTTAGGCAATCTCTTTATCGCCTCTCACCCCCGAAGGTTAAGATACTCCGGGCTAAGATATCTCAGATGCTGGAAGAGGGAGTTATCAGAGTCTCTACTTCCACTTATGCCTCTCCAATCTTTCTGGTGCCTAAGGATTAGGGTGCGATTTCAGACCAGTGGTGGATTACCGGCGTTTGAACGCCAAGGTCGTTCAAATGATTCAAATGGCTCTGAGCACTATGCGACTTAACTTCTGAGGTCATCAGTCGCCTAGAACTTAGAACTAATTAAACCTAACTAACCTAAGGACATCACACACATCTATGCCCGAGGCAGGATTCGAACCTGCAGCCGTAGCGGTCGCTCGGTTCCAGACTGTAGCGCCCAGAACCGCCCGGCCACTCCGGCCGGCCGACCAAGGTCGCACTCGAGTCATTACCCCTGCTCGATTTGCATAATTCTTTTACTTGGTTTACCGTTTACTGTTCTCGATTTAAATCAGGCATATCATCAAATACCTTTGTCTGAAGAATGTAAACGTGTCACCGCCTTTTGCATGGCTTGGAACTTCTTCGGCTTTGACAGCGTTCCCTTTGGGTTAGCCATCAGAGAGGCAGTGCTTACTCGTTTATTGGAAAATATTCTTGGGGACTTGAAGTTAGTTTGTGTCTACAAGTATTTGGACGACTTGGTTATCTACAGACGTACGTTCGAGGTTCATTTGCAGCATATTCAGCAAGTTCTTTTAAGGTTATAGCAAACTGGTCTGACAGTCAAATCTAGTAAAATAACGCTGGTTAAGCGAGAGGTATCCTTCTTAGGGCATACAGTCTCCGGTCGGAGTATTCGTATTGATCAAGAGCGAACGAAAACCCTGCGGGCGTTGCCTCCTCCTGTTGATAAGCGGGGAACCGAGAAAATTAATAGGCATGCAAATTATTTTAGGCGTTTTGTCCCCACTTTTGCTCAGCTGGCGGCACCCTTAAATCAGTTACGCCGTAATAGTGTGCGTTTCGAGTGGGCACCTGCCCAGGAGACAACCTTCAGGCATATTAAAATAGCCATAGCTAATCCTCCGGTTCTTGGGGTACCGGATTTTAGCAAAAGGTTTATTATGTAGACTGATGCCTCTAATGCCAGTATTTCAGCAGTTCTTTTACAGAAATTAGAGGGGCAGAGACAACCATAATCATACGCGTTTCGGCGGTTAACAGATGCTGAGCTTAAGTACTCGGTCTATGAGTGCGAGGCCTTAGCCGTTTTAGTTGCGTTAGAGAAGTGTCGATTCTAACTCGAGCATCGGGTTTTCCAATCAAGCTTTGGGCTGGGTATTGGCGAGGCCGCGTAAGACTGGGCACATTGCCAGGTGGGCGGTGCGTATTTCAGCATATCAGTTCGAAGTTAAGCATGTTAAAGGTTCCGAAAATGTCTTGGTGGATGTCCTCGGCAAGATGTTTACTGAAGAGGTGTCTACTACTGGAGGGAAGCAGCTTGGTTGTGACAATCTTAGCTGCAGCGTATTAAGTCAATTCCCCATTCCGTTTTAGGACGTTGCACACCATCAGGATCAGGTTCCTGTGTGGGCTAGTGTGGTGTCACCGCCAGACACCACACTTGCTAGGTGGTAGCCTTTAAATAGGCCGCGGTCCGTTAGTATACGTCGGACCCGCGTGTCGCCACTATCAGTGATTGCAGACCGAGCGCCGCCACACGGCAGGCCTAGAGAGACTTCCTAGCACTCGCCCCAGTTGTACAGCCGACTTTGCTAGCGATGGTTCACTGACAAAATACGCTCTCATTTGCCGAGACGATAGCTAGCATAGCCTTCAGCTACGTCATTTGCTACGACCTAGCAAGGCGCCATTACCAGTTACTATTGATGCTGTAAAACATGTACCGTCAAGAGCGATGTTCACCATTTATGGATTAAAGTCAAGTATTCCACAGCTACGTCCTTTTTTGCTAGTCTAATTTCCTTGCTCTGTTCCAGACCTCACGCCAGCCTGCGTGAGCTAAAACGCGTGCCTTTCGGTCTTCTCTCAAAAACGGGTTGGCTCTCTTGCCAACCCACAACAGCTGGCATTAGGCAGCGTGTGTTGGCAGGAGAGCTCGCGCAAGAATATGAGATTAAGAGGGGACCTCTGTGCAGGAAGGTCGGCGAAGCCCGGCAGTCAAAAATCTGTTTGCCTGCTACCTTGGTTCGTCCGGTTTTCAGTTATTTTCATGATTCCTTGGTGGGTGATCATTTGGGCACTTATAAGACGCTCCAAAAGATCAAGGGGCAATTAATTTGGCCCTCCATGGACCAAGATGTTAGACAGATGGTATCTCTGTGTCTCTTATGTAACGTAGCTAAACCCAAAAATGCCCTTCAACAAGGCTGACTGGGTTCCGAACGAGAGTCCTGTCCAATGCACAAGCTCTACATAGATTATTTGGGGCCTTTGCCTCACACTAAAAGGGGTCGTCGATATGTATTCGTGGTAATTGATGCATTTTCTAGGTTTACTTGGCTTATTCCTAGTCGAAATCTTACCGCTACCACCACGATTAATCACTTGCTTAGTATTTTTAGTGTTTTCGGGCCACCTAAGCAGCTGGTTAGTGATAACGCTCCTGCGTTTCTTTCGGGCCCTTTTAAGACCTTCTGCTTCCAGAATAGTGTTAAACGTATTACCATCACCCTGTATTATCCCCAAGGGTCCTTTGCGGAACGGGTTAATCGCAATCTCGAATCCGCTTTGATTACTGACCATCAGAAAACACACAGCAAATGGGATTCCAGTCTTCCCTGGCTCAGTTTGGCTTTTAATACAGCCATTCATGAGGTCTCGCGAGTTACGCCTGCATCCTTGACTTTTTCCTACCCTCTTTCAAACTTGTGGGGATTTCATGATCTTATTCCACCCCAGGTTAATCCGCAGGTCTTCAAGGAAAATTGGAACCGACCAAGGGGGAATATACTGAGAGCTCATCATAGGCAATCCCAGTGTTACAACCGTAATCACGGAACCTTTAAGGATAGGCCCGGCGACCAAATTTATGTCCGCAATATCCATGGAAGGCAGGTGCACGGGGGCAACCTCCTCGTTTTAGGGGGCCGTGCTCTGTTATATGTGTATTAGGCCCAGTCAATCTCTTGGTGAGGGATAACAGCTCGGGCAAGCAGTACCGGGTTCACCTAAGTCTAGTTAAGTTCATGTACTTCAGGGTTGGGGTTCCCCTTCCTGGGTTAAGTTCGAAGGGGGGGGGGGGGGGGAGGTGGAGCCGTGCATGGCTCGCCGTCCCACCATGTGGCATTTTACACCCTGTTTTAACGTATTTCAATCTGACCATGCTGATTTAAATTACTGGCCTTACTGAGTTGCTGTTTTCCCTCACCGTTATCGGCGCTAGTAGCGTGCATCGATATATCCCCTCTTATAGGATCGGTCTTTGCTCGGCTGCTGTGACTTCCCGGTTGCCATCTGTCGTGGAGTGAGTCGGAACTCGCGAGGAAGAGAGTTGACGGCGGCAGTTCGGGTCGTGAGTTGGGCCCTGCCACGGAGTTGCAACAAGTCTGGGGCGCAGCCCGGGCCAGCCAGTCGCTGGCTTGAAGCAGCAGTGAGCCCTGCGTGGACATCGCCAGCCCGACCGTTGCCGCCACGCATCACTTAAGCCAGGCCTGACTTTTGGTGCATTGTTGGTCGGTCGGTTCGTCCGAGGACATTTCCGTTCTGCGTAGTCGACTGGGCCGTTGGCGGTCTCTGCGGAGTATGGGAGTCTGTCTGGAGCTGTCCGATCGGTACGAGCATCGTCGCACGCCGACCCAGGACGTGACGGTTCAGTGGTTTTGAGCATTACGTTGTGGGTTCTGGCGTTGCTGTTGTGGAGGTTTTCCTGTGAGCAACAACGAGTGAAGTGCTCGAGATAGCTAAAACAGGTGGAATTGATCAAATTAATTTACCCATAGTCAAGTGCACCAGCGGAATTTTTTGCCTTGTGGCCGTTAGTGTTCTGGTTACCTGCCCTGGCCTCTAACGTAGTTTTTAGGCAGTGTCTTTCCTCACCTGTTGCTGCTGCTCAACATGGTGTGTAGTTTTGGCAGCTCAGTTCACATACGCGTTTGTTTAGGTATAGTGATTCTTGTAAATTTTTTTTTTTTTGGGGGGGGGGGGGGGGGGCTTGAATTCTCGTGTACTCCGTCGTAGCAAGCAAGCGGTTGGTCGGTCGGTCCGTGACTGTCCCTTGGTTGGGTTTCCACGAATTAAGTGTAGTTGGGCTCAACACCTGTCTCGCCTAAGTGAACGAGGGCAGACCGATCCACTGCAGATTCCAGAGTGCCGTTCTATTAATTATCCTTTTGGCAGTGTTAACGTTGTTGTAATTTAACTGCATTTTATATTTTTAATTTAGCAAGGTTATTTGCGGGCCTTCAGGCCTGGAAACATGTTCCCAGAGTTTCCTTCAAGTCCAAACATTATCGCCCTCTGCTCTTGAAAGGTTATTGTAATTTCCTCTAAAAGATTTTACATATTATTGTGGGTCTTCCGCCGTTGGTATTGCAAAGGGAGATGTGTAAACTTACGAGGTGCCGGGCTAGCAGTGTATTTAACACTAAATTCTTCTAGAATCTTCATATTTAAATGATGCTCTAAGCCCCCCTATTCTAACGACTTTTGCTGTTGCACATGGATTAAAAAGAAACGCGAACTGACTGTAATCGACGCTGCAAGTGGAGTAGAGAAGAATTTGGCACCTGCAACAATTTAATTTGATAAATAAGTTAAATAAAGGAAAGTTTCATTAACGTAGTGAGAAATGAAAGGGTTGCTCTACCGATTAACAGAATGACAGTTCTGTCGAAAATAACAATATGATTTATTATGACTAAACTCAAAATAATAAACAAAAGACATGAAACACTTACAATACATCAAATTGGCTCAAATTGGATACTCAAATTAATGCTGTGAAGGTGAAGTTGTCCCTAAACTAGGTTGTGACATTTATGACGAAGTGATATGTAGAGACAATTCCTTGCAACTTAAATCTTAAGAGCAACACACAGCCAGCCCAACATTAATTGCTGCTATAGTAGTGAGAACTCAGACAATGAACACCCAAGACAGAACAAAGTTAGAAAAAGACGAACAGTCGCGCTCTGCTGAGCTCTGATTATCACCTAGGAAAATCACTAATCTGCCGGTGCTGCGGACCTACATTACCAATCTGTCTTCTTAACTGCAAGAACACGATCTGGCGTACCGGAGGCGATGGCTGGTTGCTTCGACGTCCCGTCGTCGTGGTGATGATAATGTCGCGAGTATAGCCCGAAACAAATTATCCTGGTCTGGTTGTTCCAGACTAAAGACTTCCTAGCAATACAAATGCGCCTCTGAGGGAGACCAAGAAGGCTCGCCACACAATCACTGATGGTACAGTGATTGATTTTAACAAGCTAAGTCACACAGTAACTCCGATATAGACAACTTTAGCCAAAGCTGCTCAAGACAGTCAACATAGGCCGCTTGTACGCAGAACGCTCAATTGCCAACTGCACTCGGAAAGTTACGTTGAAGTCGAAACTTCAGCAACTTCGTCAATCAGTTAAAATTGAATAAAAGTATATTAGGCAGCCAACGGAAGGCAGGCTGTCCAGAGCAGCGAGAGCTCAGTATTGTAACCTACTCTAACCGAAAGGCGAGAGTCGACTCTCACAAGAGCACCCATACAAACCGAACACAGAACATTCCCACCCCCACGACAGTGGTCATGGTTAAATGTTCCAATCAGCAACTCGAAAACCGGCGGAAAATTCCACTCTATTGCCGAAGCACTACTTTTCCACCACTGGAGATTCTTGGCGCCAATTTCTGAGCCGATTTTGCTACGTCACGGAGCTATGGCCTGAGCAAGCCAATCACAGTTACGATTTTGCAGAAAGCGCGGGAATTTTCCCGCCAAGACTTCCTGGGAACACAAATCTTTCCTACGCCTCGCTGGTAGCCCGCCAGAAACGGTTTTCACTAAGTTTCTGCAAAGTAACGGAATCTCTAGCCCAGCCACTCCATCAGTCCCCTGTGGGCGTGTCGCCGCCGCTCTTCTGACAATGTCGGCGTCTGGAAAGCATTCACTCGACTCCCTCACACCCATCAGCTTAACCCTTTCAAGATCAGCAGTGCCTGCCTGTCAACGGACCACCCGCGTGACGAGAGACGCTGTGTGGCAAGTATTCGTGTGAAGGGAAAGCGACTTTTCACCACATGCAATTAGAGAGGAAGATCCAATTACTCAGAAAAATATGAGAGGGGGCTCATGCGACCTCTCAAACTTACTGTATTCTTCTACTAATTGTTGCAATATATATTTTGTTAATTTGCAGAATTTAACCTTGCGGCCTTCAGCCATCTTATTGCGTTTGCTTATCTCTTTCTGGGCACCTTGTGGGCCATCAGCCCTGTTGGCATCTTAAATCATTGAGGCCATCAGTAATCATCATAGTTTATTTGGAAATTTTAAGATTTAATCCGGCGGCCGTCAGTCTCTCTGCATGCTGATCTCATTTATGTATACGATATATCATATTCGTAAATTTAACTGTGTCATGTATTTGCAAAATTGAACTTGTTGTAAAGCATCTCTTTGGAGGCCTTCATCCGTGAAGCAAATTTAATTCTTTGAAAACTGTATTTGTGAACTAAATGATAATAAATTACAATTGTGAAATGAATCCGACCGCAACTACCTTGGCCCTTGACACAATCCTAATTACCTGTTAGCCCTGCGTGATTTAGCGGGCGTTTAAACTACTTTCACTTTTTTGACACGATTTTCACTTTTAGAATGTTTTTAACACATCACAAGTCAGACACAAAATTTACGTTACAGGTTCTACATCTAACACTTTCACATTGTATAACCAACCTTTAAATTCAGGGTTAGTTTCACAGACTTTTCTATATTTTTGTTTTCGCCTCTCGCATCTACACACGCCCGCTGAGGATTTCTTGATAAACATTTCCCCAGAAATCTACACTATTACTGTCTTCCCGTGAGTGGTTGCCGGTCCCCCATCGGGGGCCTCCCCAGGTAGAGGATCGGGGAATGCCTCCCAGATATGTGCGGTACGGGGGAAATGAAATACCGGGGGTGGACCACAACTAGCAGCGTGGGCAGCGTCTGTAATCCAGAGGAGCGGCTTCCCGACAGTGTCTGTTCTCGAGGTTAACAGCAGCTGTTTACTACAAGCGGAGGAAGGCAACGGAAAACCGCCTCCGACAATTATTCCCAAGAGAACCAAATAAGCCAAAATGACAAGGACATTTAATTCAAAATTTCCTGGTGGCATAAACAGTTCCCGAGTCGGATTTTTGGAAAATGCTGATGAGAGTAGGAACATGACTCTTCGAAACAAAGTAAGGATCGGTACCTGGAACGTACAGAGCTTATATGAATCTGGAAATTAGATATCTTAATACAGGAAACGGGAAGACTTATGCTAAATATTCTAGGAGTGGTAAAGACATGGTGGCCAGATGCTGGAATGTGTGAGGTTCACGGAGGAACTATCTAGTATTCTGGCAACCAACACAATAGACGAAAAGCGTGGGAATAATTGTCTCTAGTAGATTTCTTCCCACACTCAGACTGAATGGCTTTAATTAAACTTAATGCCATTCCAATTGATGTCAACATCATCCAAGTACATGCGCCCACATCAGATTCAACAGAAGATGAAATTGAGGTATTCTACGAAGAGTTGAAATAACTTCTTAAGCTGGTAAAAGAACATGAGATGAATGGGTGATGTTAACTCTAGAATAGTAGAGGGAAGATTTGAAGAACTGGTCGTTCCATATGGACTAGGGATACGAAATGATCGAGGCGAACGGCTTTGTCAATTTTGTCAACAGGAAAAGGTGAAGATAACGAACACTTGGTTTGAGCTGCCACCTGGTCGCTTGTGCATATGGAGAGCTCCAGCTGATCGCCTTGACAATATAGTACGGAATAAAATAGATTACATTCTGATTAACAAGCGCTTTGGATCCTCGGTAACGAGGGCATGCACCTATCCAGAAGCCAACGTTCCCTCAGACCATGTCCTGCTAGTAGCAGAAATAAAAATAAAAATTAAAAATGTCAAAAAACATGCACAACAGCGGAAAATAGAATACGATCGCATTAAAAATGAAGATATCAAAAACAGGGTAACCACAAAAATCAGGAAATAATTACAGATACAGTGAAACCACAACTAAAAGAAGGATCAGATATAAACAACGTACGGGAGGAAATGAAAAATATTGTGACAGATGTTGCGGAAAGTGAAGTAGATCACAAACAGAAAACACGATAGAAAAATTGAATGACAGACGAAATTTTGGTATTATTTGAAAAAAGAATATAATACAAAAACGAAAGGAACCAGGATAAATGCAGGGACATGCAGAAATTCATAAGAAAGGAGATATGAGCAGCAACAAATAACTGGCTGACACAACAATGTAAAGAGTTGGAACGACTGCAGCAAATACATGACGACTTAAACTTACATAAGAACATAAAGGAAACGGGTGGTATTTATCGTAAGAAAGCCTGAAATAGAAAATAAAGATGACGAGGGTGTATCGTGTCCGCCATTACAAAAGATGATATCAGAAGAGCAATAGGAACGGCAAAAGATAGAAAAGCAGGTGGTCCAGATCAAATACCAGTCAAAATTCTGAAATTATTAGATCATAACGTCATCTCAGTTTTCCAAGAAATGTTTAATCAAATTTATAATACGGGTAAATTTCCTGACAAATAGCTGTCGTACACTTCATTCCTTTGCCCTAGAAGAACAATGCAAGGACATGCGGAGACTACAGAATAATTAGCCAGATAAGCCATACCCTGAAGATATTTCTTGAGATCATTCAATATAGAATCACAGCTAAGTGAGAAAGGGATATGGGATTTTCACTGTTTGGTTACAGGTGCGAGGAAAGCATTGGTCGCGATTCAGGTATTTGTTCAAATGCTACGGTCAGAGGAAGAATGTAATGCTGTGTTTCACAGACTACGAAAAAGCGTTTGACAGAGTGCAACACCATAAACTTGTACAAATTTTGAGAAGACTGGACATGGGCGGAAAAGATATTAGTTGTACAGAAAATCGGTACTGGAATCAAACTGCTGAGGTCAGAACTGGCGGGCTGTTAACAGAAGCGCAAAATATCTGTAAAGCAGTTAGACAATGGAATGTGCTCTCACCTCTCCTCTTTAACCTTTACTCAGGGCATATATTCCAGGAGGCGCTTGAAGATTGTGAGGTAGGTATAAAATGAAATGGGGTAGGGACTAACAACATAAGATACGCAGATGACACAGTCCTAATTGCAGATAACATGAACGATCAGCAAGATCTTCTGACTGCAGTGGGAGAACACAGCAGGAATATGGGTCTCAGTATCAACACCAAAAAGAATAAATTTATGATAGTCACTCGCAATTCAGATCAGCATCAAAATGCAGAATTAATGTATAATAATCGACCCATAGACATGGTGAACAGATTTAACTACTTGCTGACGTGGTTGTGCGAAAATTGGTCATCGGACGTGGAAATCAGATGCGGAGTAGAGAAGGCCCGCAGTGCATTCATGAAATTTAACAAAGTGTTCACTAGCGCTGACTTTGTTCTTAACCTGAGAGTTAGATTTATGTAGAGCTATGTGTGGTCAGTGCTTTTGTATGATTTTGAAAGTTGGATGTTGAAAGTTAACACTGTGAAAAAGTTGGAAGCATTCTAGATGTAGCTATATCGAAGAATACTTAAAATTCTACGGACAGCAAGAAAAACAAATCGAGAGATCTTGAGAATAGTAAAAAGAGACAGCAAACTGCTAACCACAATCAAACGTAAGAAAACAGCTTACTTAGGCCATGTGATACGAAATGAAAGGTATCACCTTCTTAAACTGGTAATCGAGGGGAAGACTGAGGGCAAAAGAGGAATTGCCAGGTGAAAAATGTCATGGCTCCGCAACATCAGACAGTGGGCAGGAATAAGAAACGTCGGCGACTTAATCCATGCTGGAAGAGATAGAAAAGGCTGAGCAAACGTGATCACCAACATCCTTTGGTGGATATGCGGCAGAAGAAGAAGAATATCACTGTCTTCTGTTTCCAATGACACAATTTTGCACTAAGCAACACCTTTTGAAGCACTCAGTGTCCTCACTTGAGCCAAAAAGGTCACGGTAATCATTTTCACTTACGTATGAGCACCGCGCAGACCGCAAAGCAGTCAATACGGAGAATTCCCCAGGGGATTCGTCTCTGGGAATAACCAGTTGTCTTTTGCAGCTGCCGCGTAATGAAATTTGGGAATCGCATGGCTGGGCAGAATGGCATGCAAGCTTCTCGAAATTCTGGAACTAACTGTCGAAAATTAAATAAACCGTTAAAAAGATGAAATCTCAACAATAGTAAGCGTTTCAAAAGATAGTACAATGGACGTACGATCCGAAGGGTGGATCGTATGATCGTGCACCATATCAAACTATCGTATATGTGCGATCCAATTCGTACAGTTGGCAATGCTGATGCCCACAGACCCTTCTCTCATTCCTTCCCCCCTGGACCAAAAAATTCTATCCCCCTCCTATCCTCCATATCTTTTATAAGTAGAGCAACTGCATGGGCGATGCCAATATTGTTCTGTGCTCCACAGGGAAAGTATCATGTTTGGGATCAGGGTGTGGGTTATTTCTTATAAATAATAATAACAAATTAATTTAATTTATTGTCATTCTAACCAAGCGAGTTTTGTCCCACGATATCACGTCAATTTTTCGTCGCGTCAACGTCGTGTTATGTCAATGTCACATCATGTCACATCGACGTCGTGATGCTCTCACCCAGCCACAATGCAGCATATGTAGGGTGTGGGTAAATACTTGTTATTCTAATTACGCGAAATTCGCCGGCAGAGAACAGCCACTACATCTGGGCAGAGTAATCTCATAACCAATTGCTATTCTGAGGCAATGTGTTGTAATTTACACCGATTTTTGCTAAATACCGACATCTCTATCCTAAATAAGATGTTAACCAACTACCACAGCGCAATATTAACAATGAGTAAGCTCGTGCAAAGACTTTAAATGCCATTAAGATACCACACTGAAATACATAAACAAATAACCCCTCGCTATCAATATTATGAAAAGGAAAGTTGCTACTCACCATATAGCGCAGATGCTCAGTCGCAGATGGGCCTATCTGCGACTCAGCATCTGCGCTATATGGTGTGAATCCTTTTCCTAATATTGTTACATTCCTTCCTGGATTTTGCATTGTTTGACTGTAAGTCATGCCTCAGTCGTCGTCAGACTTTTTTAGCTGAACGATCGATAGTGACACTGTGGGCTGACATCTCTGGCCGCATATGCGCTGGTCTTATTATTAACTGGTAACCTGTAAAAATTATTGTGTTGTGAGTCCTTAGCAGACGAGCTGTATCAAGGACGTGATAAGTTAGCGCCGGCACCCGGGTACTGATCGTTAAAAGTCGGCACCATTCGAAACACTTCATGTCCATGGTTCTGCGCTTCAGAACGGTGCCACTCTGAGCGACCAAGAAGTTGTGACTGTAACTGCATTATGAAGTGATGTTTTATTGCCTATGTATGTGGATGATTAATTGATTAATAATAATAATTGCACTTACATTTAAGTGTATTATGCAGTATGAGACACGATGACAAATACTTACTAAATGCTTTGAACGTTATGTTTCTCCTACTCATTGCGTTGTAGTACAACGTCCTTTATTTGATTTCATACTCCTTGCTACAAATATGTGGTGCGTTTGAAGCGTACCTTACAGTGTCTGAGATGCGCGTCGGCGAGTACACGTTAAATCCGTGTCAAAAACTTAGACCGTAGCAGCGCCCGTGGTATGTCAGTACGGAAGACAAAAAATATAACATTACTCGTCTCATATCCCCTAACCCTGCAGTGATCGCGCCATTTACCGCTCTGAAAACCATGCTCTTAGGAAGTTCTAAAAGTTAGTTGATGTTTTTGTATTCGCCTGTTAGTTGTTAAATGCATATTATTACGAAAGAAGGCTGAGAACCGTGGGCCTTACGGATTCTTGATTCGCATGCGGTCCTGCGCCCCAATTTGACGACCGCTGACCCACACTGTTGGATTCTCGCCACAGGCGAACCAAATCGAGGAGCTGACGCAACGCTAGGCCGTCCCCCCAGCAATCATAGAGAAATTTGTGTTGTTTAAACAAAGCATGCGTAATCGCTACCGACACCACTGATCTCGCTGGCAGAAAAGACGCTTCTGCTAAATCAACCATTCAGGGAGTGGCATCCAGCCCACGTTAATAACAGTAAACCAGTCGTAACCCGCCAGCGCTTACGCTGTGTAAATCTGTGGACTAAGTGCATCGGATGCCTGAAGCAGCGAAACAAAATGAAGCTCTCCGCGAAAGTAAATGAGGCTCCCGTTCTGCTCAGAAATTAATGTATTTGTAATGCACATTTTGTAAAAAAAAGAAGAAAAAACATGGATGTAGTCACTGACAAAAATATCAAGTATTTGTAATGAGTGTACTCTATGCTCCCGCAGTTGTAATATACACACTTAAACATACGGGGGAGATCAAGTAGGCTGCAAAGAAATAATACAGAATGGAATGAGAAAATTACTTTTTATTTTATACACTGAAGAGCCAAAGAAACTGGTACGTCTGCCTAATATCGAGTAGGGCCCCTCGAGCACGCAGAAGTGCAGCAACACGACCCAGCATAGACTCGACTAATGTCTGAAGTAGTGCTGTGCACCATGAATCCCGCAGGGCTGTTCATAAATCCGTAAGACTACGAGGGGCGGGAGATCTCTTCTGAATAGCACGTTGCAAGGACTCTCAACTCAAAAGAGTGTTCCTGCAGCCACTGTTTAGCAATTCTGGATGTGTGTGGTGTCGCATTGTCCTACTGGAATTGCCCAAGTCCGTCGGAATGCACAGTGGACATGAATGGAGGCAGGTGATGAGACAGGACGCTTACCTACGTGTCACCTGTCAGAGTCGTATCTAGAATATCAGGAGTCCCATATCACTCCAACTGCAAATGTTCCACACCATTAAAAAGCCTCCACCAACTTCAACAGTCCCCTGCTGACATGCACGGCCGTTGGATTAATGAGGTTGTCTCCATACACGTCCATCCGCTGGATACAGTTAGAAACGAGAATCGTTTGACTAGGTAACATGTTTCCGGTCATCAGCACTCCAATGTCGGTGTTGACGGCCCCAGGCAGGCGTAAATATTTGTGTCGTGCAGTTATCAAGGGTACACGAGTGGGCCTTCGTCTCCGAAAGCCCATGTCTATGATGTTTCGTTGAATGGTTCGCACGCTGACACTTGTTGATGGCCTATCACTGAAATCAGCAACAATTTGCGTAACGGTTGCACTTCTGTCACATTGAACAATTCTCTTCAGTGGTCGCTGGTCCCGTTCTTGCTGGATCTTTTTCCGGCCGCAGCGATATCGGAGATTTTATGTTTTATCGGATTACTGATATTCACGGTGCACTCGTGGAGTGGTCGTACGGGTAAAAATTCCCACTTCATCCCAAACTCGTAGATGTTGTGTCCCATCGCTCGTGCGCCGACTTTAACACCACTTTCAAACTCATTTAAATCTTGACAACCTGCCATTGTAGCAGCAGTAACCGATCTAACAACTACGCCAGACACTTGTCTGATACAGGCATTGCCGACTACAGCGTCGTATTCTGCCTTTTTACATATCTCTGTATTTGAATACGCGTGCCTACACCAATTTCTTGGGCAGTTTATTGCCTATCTGGAAGCAAAGCTCTGACAATAGTAGTATCACTTACTTTCGTAACCTTAATAAAAGACAACAGTTATTATTAATATTATTACTGTATTCCCGTGCCATTATTTTCCTGAAATTCTCAATAATGTACTGAAATCCATTCAATTTGAAACTTTTCTTTCAGTTGATAGAATGTACGGATTGGCTAGTCGTTTTTGATTCATCGTAGAGCGAAGATAGCTTTTTTTTTCTTACTGATTTCAGTTTAGAAAACTTTTCTTCCAAGATGCGGGTGACACATAAATAGTCAAGAATTACTGGATTGTGAGTGATGTACTCTGAACAGCACATTGCAAGGCATTCCAGATATGCTTAGTAATGTTCATATCTGGGGAGTTTGGCGGCCAGCGGAAGTGTTTAAACTCACAAGAGTGTTCCTGGAGCCACTCTGTAGCAATTGTGGACGTGTGGGTGGGGTGTCGCATCGTTCTGCTCGAATTGCCCAAGGTCACCGGAATGCACAATGGACATGAATAGATGCAGGTGATTAGACAAGACGCTTACGTATGTGTCACCTGTCAGAGTCGTGTCTAGACGTATCAGGGGCCCCATATCACTCCAACTGCACACACCCCACTCCATTATAGAGTCTCCACCAGCTTCTACAGTCCACTGCTGACGTGCAGGTTCCATGGTTGGTTGGTTTGGGGAAGGAGAGCAGACAGCGTGGTCATCGGTCTCATCGGATTAGGTAAGGATTGGGAAGGAAGTCGGCCGTGCCCTTTCAGAGGAACCATCCCAGCATTTGCCTGGAGTGATTTAGGGAAATCACGGAAAACCTAAATCAGGATGGCCGGACGCGGGATTGAACCGTCGTCCTCCCGAATGCGAGTCCAGTGTCTAACCACTGCGCCACCCCGCTCGGTGGTTCCATGGATTCATGAGGCTGTCTCAATCTTTTTTTTCCCCCACGCAATTCTTGTCGATACGTAGAAGACGAGAAGAATGACTATAGCTTCTTGACATTTTCGAAACAAGTTACGCCAGAGAGACCGCATAACAATATTAAGATTTAAGGAACTTTTAGCCCAGGGACTCAATAGAGCTTTTGGACTGACTTCCTGAATTTTTCGTTGTACTCCTCCACGTACACGCGACACTGACGCGGTGTTGAAATAACCTTGAGCCTTGCACAACGCAATATACTGCCTATCTTTTTCCAGCTGTTGTTGAATATCTTTTGGCATATCTTCTACAGTATTTCCCGACATAAAAAACAAAGAAGGATTTTCGAATTCCCACAATATTGTCTCCTAGATATATGCTTATATGACTCATTTTCACAGTTTTGCTTTTATCAGGAGTGCTGTCACACATTATTCTATAATATTTTGCCATGTTTGTATCCCTTAGCGGCTACCATCTTCATTTCGTCACCTAAGAAGTTACAAATTATAACCTAATTTTACCACAATAAGTTTTCTATTCTTTAATAGATATATCGCTCCCTTTACTGAATAAATCACCTCACAATTTCTCTGTTGTACGGATATATTTATGTTTTCTTTTGCGATTTTGGGTGTATTCAGCTGGAAATAAATGTTACAAAACGTTTTTATACGATTAGTTCCGGCATATGAAGTCTAGATGCCTCTAGTGATGATCTCGATGTCGACAGTCGGTAAAAACCGTTGCTCAAATCTAGATGGCTTTACTCTATTTCGTCTAGCTGAATTTTCATATTCATTAAATAAGTTACATAATAATTACGTACAGTCTTCGCGAAAATAGTTTTAGTTAACGAATTAACAAATCACTGTAAGTTCTATAGTGCAATTTTGCGTGTATTTTTATACTGTTCTTATAGCACAGCTGTGCAGATGACATAGATATCAAAAATGTTTCATGCAGAATAATTGCCTCTAGCAGACAACTGGTTTTAATTCTTTCAGTCAACGTTTTCAAAAAATTCTAAACATAGCCCCATTCACAATTGCCACGGCCTGATAATAAGTTTATATTTGCTGAACATAGTTGTACTTTGTTTAGCATATGATGAGAAATGGTCTGGTCCTGGAGAGTCTCCAAGTCTCGAAGCCCTCGATAACTGGAGGCCCCCCAGGCTAGGTGCCCGGGGCGAGCCTTCCACCTTCAGGCCGCCGCTATGGGCGGATTTACGGATAGTCTCTGTACGTCCATCTTTTCAGGGATGACAAACTGCCTACTGGCTTCTGTCAGAAAAATCATTAGATGAACGTCGGCCGAAGAACCCGAGACAGAAGCCAGTAGGCAGTTTGTCAACAAGTGGCCACTAAAGCCTCAACGATTTTGTATTACGCCTCTACGGGGAGAAGATTTGCAGATTGTATCGACGCCTTGACCAACGACGGAAGAAGAAAGCGCGGCTGATGTCCTCTCTCGCCTTTCTGTCACGGTGCCGAGATGAACGCGCTACACCGAAGTTCTTGAGATGTAAGCGCCTATTCACCACCGCCCAAGCACATCGTATCTACGACAGAATGGAACGACCTTTTCTTCGTGAGCGAATACATACAACACGGAGAGACTTGGCAAGAACGGATCAGGAACTACTGGACATTTCTACCAACTAAGTAGCAGAATGCAGCGAGACGACTGGGACAAGATCGACAGCATCACTCACAGGAGCATGCAGAACGAACTCGAGCGCTGCACCGAGCGATAGAAGAAAAAGTTTGAAAGATGTCGGAAGCAGACCGACAAGGCGATTTCCGACATGTCACACACAGTGGTCAACCTCACTGAACGACAACTGACCGAAGAGGAAGTGTCTGTTCTTCAAAAAGGAGGGAATTTCGCTATCATCCCGAGAACTATGCCTATGGAGGACATCATTGCCAACACCGAAGCAGCCATTCGGACCCTTCCCTGTGAAAGGCCGGAGGAAATACGCACTGAAGCAGCCAGGATACTGCGCCGAGCAAAACCACCAGCTTGCAACCTGAAGAGAGAAGAGGTACAAGCCATTAAGAATCTCAACGCCGACAAGAGTATATTGGTACTGCCTGCCGATAAGGGGAATGCGACCGTCGTAATGAAGACCGAAGATTATGAGCAAAAGATCCGAGACCTATTAGATCCGACGACGTACCGAAAACTAAGCGCAGATCCGACGCAGCGTATCACACGGAATACGAATCGATTAATCAAGGCGTCTTCTCTGCCGGCGGACATACAGAGAAACCTGCGCAACACAGAAGCCCTACCACCTCGGCTGTATGGATTACCCAAGATCCATAAGAACGACGTTCCACTGAGGCCGATCGTTAGCGCTCCTGGATCACCGACATATAAACTGGCAAAACACTTGGCCTCTCTGCTCCAGCCACACGGGGGGAAGACCGACACATACATTAAGGACTCAGGACATTTCATTGAGAAGCTGAAGAAACTGAAACTTGCACCAAACGACATCCTGGTCAGCTTTGATGTTGTTCCGTTATTTACGAAAGTGCCACTCAGTGACGCTCTGGAGCACATCGGTTCCATTTTCCCGCAAGACATCAGAAAGCTCTTCCATGCATGTCTCACCACGAGCTATTTCACGTGGAATGGCGATTTCTACGAACAGCTGGAAGGCGTCGCCATGGGTAGTCCTCTCAGTCCAGTGGTGGCCAACTTCTTCATGGAACAATTCGAAGCACAGGCACTGGACTCGGCGACTTGCAAACCTAAGGTGTGGTACAGGTACGTCGATGATACTTTCGTGGTGTGGAGCCATGGTGAAGAACAGCTCGGTGACTTCCTAAGACACTTGAACAGCCTCCATGCCAACATAACATTTACCATGGAAGTAGAAAAGGACAAGAAACTGCCATTTCTAGATGTGTTGGTCACAAGGGACGGCGAAAACCTGGGACACAGTGTGTATCGAAAACCGACACACACGGACCGATACCTGCAAAAACTGTCAAACCACCACCCGAGCCAGAAAAGAGGCATGATTAGTACGCTCGTAACGAGAGCAGGACGAATATGTGAGCCGCAACACCTCAAACGAGAAATGCAACACCTGGAAACTGTCCTGAGGAGCAATGGGTACTCCACAAATTATATTAGAAGTGTAACAGAGCCAAACACTCGGCGAAGTAAGGAACCAGAAAAAGAAATGTCGGGTACGGCCTTTCTGCACTACATTCCCAGAGTGACGGACAGAATCGGCCGTATATTGCGCAAACATGGCGTAAAGACGATTTTCAAACCGACAAGGAAGATCAAAGAGTGTCTTAGATCGGCGAAGGAGAAAAGAGACGCACTTGCAATGTCGGGAATATACCGTATACCATGCACATGCGGAAAAGTTTATGTCGGAATGACTGGACGATCCATTAACACCAGGATCAAAGAGCACAAGCGACATTGCAGGTTGGGGCAGGTGACGAAATCGGCCGTGGCGGAGCACGCACTGAATGAGAGCGACCACGTAATAAAATTCGCCGACACGGAAATTCTGGCTGTAGAGAAGCACTATCACACGCGCTTGTTCAGAGAAGCTGTGGAAATACAAAAACACGCGAACAGTTTGAACAAGAAAGAGGAAAGCCTTAACGTAAACGGATCCTGGCTTCCCGTACTGCAGCGAACGACCGTCGCAGGTAGCAAGAGGAGAACCGCACCGGAAATGACCGCGGAGAAGCCCTCGGACGTTGGCGCGCCAGGTACATATAGTCTACGCCCGCGAGCTCGGCTCCAGTTCACCACCGGCAATGGAGGGTGAAGCTTTGACAATGCCAGCCACTCGTGCTGGTGAAACGTCAGAAAAATCATTAGATGAACGTCGGCCGAAGAACCCGAGACAGAAGCCAGTAGGCAGTTTGTCAACAAGTGGCCACGAAAGCCTCAACAATTTTGTATTTTCAGGGATGATTACGGGACTCGGCTGCTCAGTGCAGAATGTGAAGTTAAACACCTTTCAGCCGTCTAATTTCCTAAGTCTAATTTTATTGGGCTACAAGTTTCGGCGATTTATTACGCCATCTTCAGGGCCGCTGACTAATGTGTAGTAATATTCCAACCTCGGCTCCGGTCAAAGTAGGGGTCAGCATTCACAGACTGGTATCTGTAGATTTCTGCTTGCTACAACGATAATTTCATGATATTTAAAGTGATCGTTGCTTAAGTAAAGTGACCACACATCCCATTTGGAATGGGGCAGTACCATTTTTCAACCTGCGGTCCCGCTGTCCCCATGGATTTGTCGGGACGCCTCTTTATCCCGTTTTGTTAGAAAGTAGCATTTATTTTTTAATCTATATGTTATGGTTCATAATATTTAAATGTTTATCTCAGTAACTGCTGAGAACGAAAGTTATGTTATCGATGGACTAAATTCGTTACAAAAAACAAATCATCTAAACGGCCACACTGTCGACATTAACCTTTTTCCCGCGCTTCGCTTCGACAATTCGATTCCATTCCATAACTGACTCCTTGACACATGGAGTGTGATGCGCATTGTTTCGGAAGTTCCGTGAGAGATTCAAGATAGCGAAACGAAAGTGTGTGTCCACTGATACGTTGCAAGAAAAGTAAGTACCTTAGTCCATGGTAGAGGACTTGCAGTTTATAGAGAACTTTAAATTAACTTCCGTAAATTAGGGATACGTCAACAAATACCAAGTCTTTTTACTTTATCTTTTATCGTTCGTACACATTCGTAAAGGAAACGCGGTCCGAAACTGATGTTCATTGCACCATTTGTAACACCGAGTTTTGGGTGTGTCGTGGAGGGGAGAGCGATGTTGAGCTACATGTAAATTCAAGTAAACATCAGAAGCAGAAATTGCAGGTGCGTCTTCCAGAAGTGTAACTTCATTTTTCCGGCCAAATTCAGCAGGAGACGGTGAAATGCACTTGGCTGCAATTGAAGGAGCCTGGGATTACCAAGTGGTTGGAGAAAATCATAGTTTTCGCTTAAATGATTGTGCTTCGAATTTGTTTGAACCAGTGTTCACGACCTGAAACGAGGCAGTTATCGTAGCGGGAGCGTAAAATTGTCGTAACGTACTTATTTAGCATAATGATCATAATACAAATCACCGAGTGTCAAATCTGTTTGTGTGTACTCTCTCTCTTGTAAAATATGCTACTGTTTTCGAATCAACAGAGATTTCTTTGAACTAGAATTTAATGTTTTGTGCGTGATGTATAAAACTGCTCCGTGAAAAGTTGTGCGCTGGCCCTGGTTAAGTTCCGTTGCATGGCGGCTCTTTCCAAAACACTCTGTGTCCACTCTCTTCTTTTTCCCAGTGATTCCAGCGCCAGTGACCTAACAGTTATGACACAACAATTACATTACGGAAATAAGTGTTGCATTCCTTACTATGATGTAGTTATGCACTTGCAGGCGATGGTCGCGATAATGCCTTTTCACGAATTTGTATTAGCTCAGTGTAAACCTAAACCATAACAGCTGATCGGTACGAGAGGCGCTAGGCGTATCAATCGCACGCACATTGTCGATTGGCAGCGCCGAACCTGGATTACATCAGCGTTTCCTCTCACACGTTTCTCCACACGTAGCGACAGAATATAAGACGCGACCCGTTCGCCTATGGTCCTCGGTTACGATGAATGAGTCGAGACGAAAAGGAAAAGCAAATGCCGGCGAGAGAATGGAAGGTCGAGGGGAGAAGATTTCCACCATTCTTAGGAACTGAACGCTGTTCACAGGTAGCACTAAACATTTGATGTACTTGTTCTGCGCCCTAAGTTTGAAGTAATTGAGCAGCGCTTTTATTTGAATAACTTAACTCATTTTCTTCGAAGGATGCAAATCAACACGCCAAAAATACAATGCTGTTACCAATGCAAAAACCAAAATGCTGGGTGCAGTGTTAAATCGTGAATACTGGCTACGGTTGTGGGGCCCACGAAACTTTCTGATATCTGTTACGATAAGAACTATGGGGTGGAGGGTTACACAGAAAGTGAGCACACTACAGTTACCACCTTCTCGCCGTCGTAATTGGCGAAGATTTTACACATGTAGCCGAAGCTATCTTCTCTCCACCACTGAGATTAAAACGTATACACATAAAAAAGAAAAACACATCAGTATACCCAACTTTCAATTTACTTAACGGGCAAAATTTAATACTCGCTCGAAAAACGGTACTCTTATTCAATAACCTGTACATGTTGAATTTGTGAGGAAATGGAAGGAAAATGCAGTGCCAAATGAAACCACTGGCCATTTTTTTATGCTTATGTTAATATTTATTTTATATTCAAACACACAGAAAATAAAAATATTTATGCAAACATCATAAAAGCTTCGAAGCTTTGGCAACAATAGGAACAATTATAGAATAAACATTTATTTCTTTGATGTAACAGTCATTTTTACTAACTAAGTGTCACTGTTTTGGAACTTAAGACTCGTTAAGCATTAAAATGCTATCAGATTCTTCCACATCTATGGCAGAATACAAATCGCGAATTTTACCGAAGTAGCATTCAGCTGTTGTTTACTTTCTTTGTAATAGTGCTAGTTTCACACGTCTATATTCACTACTTAATATCGTGTTTCCGCCGGCCGTTGTGGCCGAGCGGTTCTGGACGCTTCAGTCTAGAATCGCGCTGCTGCTATGGTAGCAGGTTCGAATCCCGCGTCGGGCATGGATGTGTGTGATGTCCTTAGGTTAGTTAGGTTTACGTAGTTCTAAGTCTAGGGGACTGATGACCTCAGATGTTAAGTCCGATAGTGCTAAGAACCATTTGAACCAATATCGTGTTTTCGCTTTTAGAAATTTCTTTGTCTGAATGAGCGTTTAATATCAGTATTCGAGTGCGGAAGTGAAATAACATATAAGACAAGTCTAGATAAATTTTTGAAACTCATTCCTTGGTCGCCTTCTTCGCAAGCCATCAATTTCGACCAAAAAAAAATCCACTGAACTTTTTATTTCATTATCTGCCGGGAGCTCAAACGATGGTAATTGGCGCAACACATTATCGATTATTTGGCATTTGTCAGTGGATACAACAGGAGGCAAGGCTTCCATCAACGATAGCAAACTTGCCAGCGTGCCTCTTGTTTTAACACTGCTTTCGCAGGATTAAGATAAGTCAGTAGTTTAAGAACGCGATGCGAAAAATTGAAGCGTTTCTTAATTTCCTTACAGCCATCCATTAGAAATTCTATGCAAGTTGTTGAAAATTTCAACTTGGTCTAACATTTTCCTTGCTTCAACGCCAAAGCACACATTTCCCGGCCGTAAACAACGTGTCTCGTTGCATGGATCTAATTCGTTCAAATCAGTTTGATAAATATAATCCTTGGACATGTACGATTGTAACAACTCTTGGTAGTTTGTAGAGATTCTGTCATGGAAGTTCGCAACGACTACAGACACTGACTGGAACAGATCATTCAGCATGGTGAACTTACGTAGAATATAACTCAGAAATGGGTTGAATAGTTTGGTTAGAGGATTGCCGAGAGCTTGGCAGTCTGTTCAACAGGTAATAATCCGATTGTCAACATCTGGTCTCTAAAATGCAATTCAATCGATGATTGCAAAAACCTCCTAAGTCTTATTTTGGTGAAAACTGAGTTAAAGGCAAAAAATGCATACTCTGCATGTAGCTCCACAATAGCGTGCATGAAAACAGCCAAAGTCATCGTTTGTTGACGTTCAAACAGAGGTAGGAAGTTTGAGCTGAGTGCGGGAACATCCGAAGTCCAGGACTTCGGTTATTTTTCGTGTAAAAAAAAAAAAAATGGTTCAAATGGCTCTGAGCACTATGGAACTTAGCTTCTGAGGTCATCAGTCCCCTAGAACTTAGGACTACTTAAACCTAACTAACGTAAGGACACCACACACATCCATGCCCGAGGCAGGATTCGAACCTGCGGTTCCAGACTGTAGCGCCTAGAACCGCACGGCCACCCCGGCCGGCTTTCTTGTCAACTGTTGTCACTACAGTTAAGTGTGGTACAACTGTACGGAAGAAATTGGCATTGTTGATTTTAGTATTCTTGTGAAATTGAATGAAGTGGTGTGTACTAGCAGTTATGAGAAGAAAAGGGTAAAACACTCTTCGGAATATCAAAGAAATGTTATGAAGAAAGCTAAAATTCATGGAGAGGAACATGTGAATTATAGAGGCAAAGAAGTTCCGAAAAAGGTGACAGGAGAAGACTGCAAGTGTCGAAGAAGCTGTTTTATTATTATTGCAGAAGACAACAGCATTCAAGCTTTAGCAAATTTTCTGAACATAGAATGCAAGAATGACCATGACCTTTTCCTGCAAAGACTGATAACAGATAGTGATATCAAAAAACACCGCCCAAGAAGTGAGAAGAGGTGAAGGCATGAAAAATCTTTTAGCTACTGTGTCCGCGCTGGAGACAAACCATTTGAAGTATGTAGAAACGTTTTTCGAAGTATATATGCAGTAACTGATGCGAGAGCTAAAAGAATTCGCAAACTGCTGTGTAGTGGGCAGGCTCCGATAAACGGAAGAGGGAAATGTAAGAGTGTTAACGTTATGCCGCCAGAGGAAATTGTCAAAATTACAGATCACACCAGACCATTCCCACTAAGGAAAGTCATTATGGTAGCCGCACTATGCACTACCTTGACTGTGAACTACGTGTGCAAAAAAATGCACCAACTTTTTATTGCCAAACATTCTAACTCGCCAGTGAAACACGAGTACTATAATAAGATTTTTCCTGAAAACTTTTCTCGCGCTTTCGGAAGACCTAAGGTAGACACTTGCTGCACCTGTGAAGAGTTGACGGTAAAGATGAAGTAAAAAACACTCAAAGAAGTAGCAAAACGAGCAGCAGTAGCAGAGAAGATTGTCCATATGCAAAGATCTGAGAAGTTTTATGACGTTCTCCAAAACGGGAAAAGACAGTCAGAGACTAATGCTAGAAATACTGCTTTATGTTTCGACTACATCTACATACAAAATGTTCAACTTCCTCGTGTTCCAGTGCAAGAGCTCTTCTACTTGCGCCAGTTGCCTGTTGCAGTATTTTGTATACATAATCCACATACGAGGTCATATGTTTTTTATCTCAATCACGGGTGGAATTCGAAGAGAGGACCTAATTGAGTTTGTCCTTTTCTGTCAAGCTACATCAATGAATACATAGCCCAAGATGTGAAAAACCTAGCCGGCCGGTGTCGCCGAGCGGTTCTAGGCGCTTCAGTCCGGAACCGCGCAACCGCTACGGTCGCAGGTTCGAATTCTGCCTCGGGCATGGATGTGTGTGATATCCTTAGGTTTAAGTGGTTCTAAGTACTAGGGGACTGATGATGTCAGATGATAAGCCCCATAGTGCTCAGAGCCATTTGAACCATTTTTTTTTTTAAATTTACTTCCGTTTTCCGACAACAGCCCGGATCAGAATGAACACAACACAATGATCTACCGGTATTTAGTGCGTGTGAAGTTAGACCGATTTCAAAATACTGAAAATTTTTACCCTGCCCGCGGTCATTCATTCCTACCATGTGATAGGGTATTTGAGGTAATAATGAGACATCTCAAGAAAGTAGAGAGAATGTACACGATTCATGAATTAATGGAGCGTACATTAACTGCAATCTGTAATTTCGCCGTGCATTTAGTGGATGGAGATAAAATAGTAGACTTGAAGAAGTGTTGGCCATCAATTTATAAGAAGACTTGCTTTTTTATTGAAATATCGAAACGAGGTATTCCAAGGCCTGGTAAGGTTCCACTAAATACTTGAAACTTTCATCATTTCCACTATAAATCATCACTATCAAGAGTTGTGAAAGCAATGGAATTCATTAATGGGCTTCAGACCAATAACTTCTCCTTGAAATTTGACCAAAGGAAGAAACCACAGTTGCCAGATGAAAAGTGTTAAAAGGATACGAAAGTACCTAGTGGGGGTGAAGAAAATGGAAGACATTAAACAATGTGTACGATTTGTTCCTGAAAGTGAAAGTGTGTCATCCTTCTGGAATGATATATTAACTTGGCCTACGTTGGGTGAACTTCACTGCTGTAAACATTTAATACTATTTTGTGTTGTTACTTGTTTTTCCCTTTGTAAACAGTGTTAATTAGTAAAAGCATTTAAATATATCGTATTACAGCTGTTAACTGCCGAGATCAGCAATACCTCCTCAGTTTTTACTTCTACAAACTTGCTCCAAGCTCCCCTTTTCAGTGACCTGAGGACAGGGATCAACATCACCCTTCCTTCCTCTTCGAAAAGACTGCTGTCCCCAGCAGGCTCACAATACTCGAAAACACATACAACATATGAAAATACAATGACTAATTAATCTATGTAGACCCAATGATATACAACAAGAAAACAAAAAAGTAAAACTACTCTACTACTTTCTGCAACGCAAAGCATAAGGTACATCATGCTGTACTCTATCTTCCTGGCCTTAACACCTCTCTCCACTCTCTCTTTCCTCCTCTTTCCTTCCTGGGACGTGCCTGGAATCACATCTGGACAACACTTAAATGGCCACGACCACCCAATGTGTACTATCGTTGTTCTAGTTGACAGCTGAAGCTTAACATTAACGGGGGATGTGGTTTCAACTACTTGGAATGGCCCTTGATACCTCGTGACGAACTTCTTCGTTTCCCCTTTTGGCGTATAGGAGCTGAATAGCATTACCCATTGCCCTACTCTATAGTGCGGTAAACTTCCTTTTCCACTTCACTGTGTCTTTCTACGTTTCCAAAGCCTACGTATTCGTTTTTTGTACTCGTTCCCAAACATCCTGAATTGTCTTCGTGAATTGACTTATAGATTCACCAGTCCTTACTTTCTGTAGCATCACTAAATCAAACGGTGACAGAATTTTTCGCCTTACACTACCTCATATGGAGACAAACCGGTATTGGTATAGATTTTTTCATTGTATGTACATACAATATGCTTCAAATACTAGTCCCACTGACGGTGATGAGAATCCACATGAAAACGCAGCATCTTCCCGATTGTTCTGTGTACCCGATCTGCCCTTCCGTTCGCCTGTGGATGCAACACACTCGTCCTCAACTTCTTTATGTTCCAACCATTTACACAGTTCCTTCATTAAATCCCACATGAAGTTGGTCCCTTGGTCAGCAATTACTGTCTCCAGTACACCAATCTTCAAAATATAGTTTATTAACGCTTGGGCGACCATTTCTGCCTGTTGATTTGGTATAGCCACCATGTCTGCATACCTCTAAAAATGGTCTATTCTTGTCAGAACGAATCTGTTCCCCGATGGTGTTCGACTGAAAGGTCCTGAGACATAAATTCCTAACACAGAAAATGTACACGTCGCTTCCGGCAGTCGTTGTAGCTGTATCCGTTTCCAACTCAAATCTGCTCTTTGGGTACATGGTATACAATTCTTGACATACTGATCCATATCTACTTTCCTACCTCTCCACCAATACCTCTCCGCAATTCTCCTATTCGTTGCTCTACTCCCACCATGATCAGATAACACGTGATGTGCTTCTCTTAAAACCTTACCTCTCAGCTTCGCTGGCACTACTATCCTTGGCCCTAATTTCGTTTCTCAGCGCAGAAGACTGTCGTACATATTAAATTGTGGCTGTGTCCGATACAATTTACAACCGTTGTCAGCGACCTATAATTCTTGCCATACTGCTAGATCATAACTATGACATCTACTTTTGCCACCTTTCTACTCAGTGCATCCACATTACCGTGCGTATTGCCAGGTTTTTGCACCACCTCGTAGTTCAATTCACTAAGCCTCACAGCCCACCTAACGGCTTTAGTGGACGGATCCTTCAACCCAAACAACCACTTCAGTGCAGCATGATCTGTCACTACCCGAAATCTTCTCCCATATAAATAACATTTAAAATATGTGGTTCCATAGATTACACTAACCATCTCCCTCTCTATTGTTGAGTAATCCCTCTCTGCTGCATTAAACTGCCTAGTCGCGTGGGCCACAAGATGTTCTTTCCCATCGATTTCCTGTCTAAGAACGCACCCTAATGCTTGATTCGATGCATCGCATGCTAGAATAAATTCCTTTTCAAAATCTGGAAACCCAAGAACCCGGCTTGATGTTAACACTTCTTCCAGTTTGTCAAACGCTTTCTGAGACTCTTCTGACCACCCAAATTTCACACCCATCCCTAACAATCGCATCAATGACCGTGTTAAATCTGCAAAGCCCTTCACGAACTTTCGACAGAAATTGTAAATTCCGAAGAATGATTGCACTTCTTTAACTGTTTTCGGTCCCGAAAATCCCTTACAGCCTGTACCAACCTCGGATCTGATTGCACTCTGTCCTTACTGATGATATGACCTGAATATTTCACTTCTTCCAATGCAAAAGACTCTTCTCCAGGCTCAACGTCAAACGAACTGCTCTTAAACTCATAAAGACTTCCCTTAACAGCTATCTATGCTGCTCCATACTACTTGAAAACGCTATAATTTCCTGTAATGTCGTCCAAACAGACAAGACACTGACGTGGTTTCAAACCCCTTAACACAGTGTCTAACAACCTCTGAAATGTTGCCGGAGCGTTTTTCAAAACGAATGGCATTCTGATGTACTGGTAATGGCCTTCAGGAGTAGAGAAAGCAGTTTTTGAACGACCCCCTGGAGCCACCTCTAACTGATGGTAACCACTTGACACATCCACTTTAGAGATGAACTGGCACTGTACTAAGTGATCCAAAGTCTCTGATATGTTTGGGATGGGGTATGAGTACGTTACTGTCTTGTTATTTGGGTGTCGATAGTTACAACAGAGCCTTACTTCTTAGTTCTATCCATAGATTTTTTAGGCACAACGACAATGCCCACTCCCAGCGACTATTACTATGCTCTGTAATCCCGTCCGCAAGCTGCTGATCAATGAAATCCTCCGCAATCGGTGGCTGCAAATACCTCAGTATTCCGTATGGTTTACAGTAAAAAGGTGCTTCGTTCCCTGTTGGTATCCTATGTGGAACTAATGGAGTTGCTGATAACAGCTCTCGTGGAAAAAACAGATCCTTACAATCCCACAACAATTCTTCCATATGCTCTTTTTCTCCTCATTTCAAATGCTTAACTTTGTCACGCAATGGAGTTCAATCGGCAGCTAGTGGTTGATCGCTACGCCTATCTCTCGAACACCAGTCTTTGACATTTGGTACATCCAAATTTGCCATTAAAACTCCTTTTTCCCAAAATCGCGATTACAGCCCTAAAATTATCCACGTTCACGGGGACTACTCGCCGCCGGCCGGGTTGGCCCAGCGGTTCCAGGCGCTACAGTCTGGAACCGCGCGACCACTAAGGTCGCAGCTTCGAACTCTGTCTAGGGCATGAATGTGTGTGATGTCCTTAGGTTAGTCAGATTTAAGTAGTTCTAAGTGCTAGGTGACTGATGACCTTAGAAGTTAAGTTCCATAGTGCTCAGAGCCACTTGAACCATTTTTGACTACTCGCCCGCCGTTTCCCTCTTTTACGCGTACAATACTACATTTCACAAAACAACCTAATAGATTCAAAACTTCATTAACCACCAATGGTTCAATAACACATAACGTAACCACTGGTAGACTTGACTCTACACTTACCCAAAGCGGCTTCCCGGTGCCGCTAGACCCACATTCATGCGAATTAAGCCTTAATGCTAATGTACGTGGCTCAATTGGTTTGTTCATTGCGTTGAACACTGCTCGCGACAACTCTGCATCGACAACAGTTTCCCCTAGCTGAAATAACATTCTAGCAAGTTCCACAGTTCGTCGTCCACAGTCAATTTTGGCATGATGTTGATGCAAGAAATCTACCCCTAGGATCATGTCGTAGCCCTCGCTTACCCCTGGTACTACCTCCATGCATTCGTCAAATCGGACTTTCAATATGCGAAAGTCAACTATCACTGACCCCAAAGGTGTGACCTCCTTATCCTCCACTCCATGCAACCTATAACGGGGTTGTTCTAACTTCCTTCATCCCATTAAACTCTTAGTCGCCACTGACACTTGCGCCCCTGTGTCCAACAAAATCTTAAACTTTGTAGTTTTTAGGGCTCCTACTACTGAACATTCCACCTCTGCATAGTACGACCATACTAATAACATTTGATACACGCTGTAAACACTGTTTGTCTATCAGGTACCCCCGTTGCCACGTCTTTTTCTTCACACTGGATTGCGAGATGAATGGCCGAATACAAATCTTTCGGAGTCCCTTCTAGCAGTTTCCGCGCCATATGCGCCGGTAACCCCCTCAAAAACACTTCAAGTGCCCGTTGCTCTGCCTCCTGCAACAGAACACCATTCGCTTCATCGCTCTGACCCAACTTGTAAGTATACTCGTTAATTTCTCGTATTCTGTCCGCAAATTTCTCTACCGTCTCCCCTGTCTCTTCGTCATTGTACTCAGCCTCTCCCTAAAGTACTAAGGGCTATTCTGTTTCTTGTACCTCTGTAAAAGCCCCTCCTCCAACTGCTTAAACTGCCTTGCCTTCCTTAAGGCCTGAGAACACATTAAATATGTCTTCGCTTCACCTGTTAACCTGATCTTGGCTACATGTAACAACTGTTCATCAGATCAACCACTCATCACAGCTGAAGTTTCCTAGTCTTCCACAAACGAACGCACATCCTCAGATGCCTTGCCAGAAAATAGAGTAATCCAACTCGTGGCAACTGGATCAATATCCTGCTGTGGCACCCTAGGCAACAACAACTGATCAGATGCGGTTTCTCGCCCACTCCTAGATGATATTCACTTCTCGACTGCGTATTGTCCGCTGTCAATTGTGCTACCTTTTCCAACAAAATCTGCACCGCTTCTGGTTCCGACACACCTTGCATCCCTGACTCTGCCATTGTGTTGCTTTTGTTCCCAGTTAGTCCCAGTTCAACCTATAAAGTCAAACAGAATCAAACATTTAACTACAAAAATATACTGACTTCATACAGTTCAATACCTCATCTTATGTTTATGCCATGACGTAATAGGAGGAGATAAATAAAACATCATACTCAACCCAATACAAAAATGCCACGAAAGAAAAGAATCTCACTGCCACAAACACACTAACGCTTACTCTGACAACGCAAAGAGAGAAAACGTCCAACACTCAAAAAGAAAAACTGGTCAACACTCACCAAAGTTTGTGACTGTAATGCAGGCAACGGGCTTGAACGTTGTAGTATACAAATGACGCCTGCTATTCTGACACCAAATGTATCTGGTCACTGCCATATGTAGATGTTGACGTGCAGTGGAGGAATGTTGGTTCTGGATGGAAACTGTCAGGATGAGCCACATTAAAACTCGGCCGTGATCTTCAAGTGTTTTATTACTCCCAGCTATAGTGTTGTATTCCTCTCTGTCTATGTCACAGGGTCCCGTGATGCCATGGACGCAACTTCGCTGTTTGAAAAACGTCGAAGGGCTACCTCAGCGTCCCATGCAACGTAGTGCAGTGTGCCGGCCGTGTACAGCTGTGTTGTTTTGATGACGTCAGGATGCGCTGGCAGCCGACTCAGGGCCTTCGTTCCCGTTGCCTCAGCGCCTCTCGCTGGGAGCCGCAGTGTGGCCCGCTGTGTGCTTCTTTGCCGTCGTGGTTAAGATCGTGCCGAGAACAAGCCCCTGTGATCCGACATCCAAATCTGTGGCCCTCACATTGAGATGCCTCTGGCGTGTGTTGGGAGCCCAGAAGATTGCCCACGGTAGCGAGCTGTGGAGTGGGTCACTGCTGGCTGGCTACGGATCCTGCGTTGGCCTCATAGGGTCGAACCAGTGACCTACTGTGAACTGGAACGCTGGCGCTCCATCTGCTGCTGGATATAGCCGGTGATGTGACATGCCCTGCCTTCCAGGAGAGTTGCAACACTTGAATCTCCCTTGCCAGCAAACCAGCACCTGCTTATACGCTGCTGTGCGCCTCTGTTTTGCTACTTCGCTGCTCCGAGTGACGTACTCATAACACCCCCAGTGGGTCCCTTCTGGCTGTAACTTGCCCCATGCAAACTGCTGTGTTTACTCTTTTCAGCCGTTTGACGGCCCTGTGGCGTCCACTCTACTTCGCAACCGCTGGGCAGCGTAACTTACTGGCAACAGGCCGGCATCTGGCTGTAACATGTAGGCTAAAAAAAATATCTTACTCAATTTAACTTTCCTTTCCGCTATGGATATCCTGCATACTTTTCTCTGACCTGGGGGAGTCTAGAACTTCATTCTCCAATGTACCCAAGACAGCTTGATCACGTCTGTATTCTAGCCATGAAGCATATATAGTGAGATCAATGAATTGCATAATCACTCTTACAGTCCATTTCTTAGTTCTGACACTTATTATATAAAAGCTGACGAGCCTGTCGAGAAAGTCAATGCCTCCCATATTTAAATTGTTGGTACTTACAATTGTGGGTTGGTTCACTTGAATGTAACTTTTTTCTTTCCTGCACCAGTGGCGACATTCATCAACTGGATTTACTCCTTCTCTACTGGACATGGAGATAACTTGGCCATTATTTCTCGCTATCTGGTCAGTGGATCTCCTACCATTTTTCTTCATATCGTTGTTCACTGATAGGTGGAAGCTTTTGGAATTCTGGAGTTCTGTAATGTTCCAGTAGCTTGACACTCAACTTCACTGTGCAATTTGTCTGAAAAGCAATTCCGATGTGAAATAACAGTTCATGTACATGTTCGCTCCCGGAGGAATAGTGGCTGTCAGATTTATAACAGCTTTTCCACCTACATCCAGATTTTCATATTGAGCATCAATCACTATAGGACCATCTTTCCTTTGAAAAAAAAGAAGAAATCTAAAGGGAGCCCATCAGTTGAAGCCAGTGCAAAATTCTTTACTTCACAAGGGTTAGGTTTCGATTTTATGACTTGTCTTGTTGGACTGTGACCCCAAAATGAAATGATCTGTTAATCAGTAGAAACGTTAGTAGGCCTGGGGTCCAACCTGCAACCATTCTGTTCACTTTCAAGAATAGGTTACATTTTCCAAAACAGAATTTTTGGTTTTACTTCGGGGGCACTTCATCATCATCAACAAGTTTCAGATGTTTTGTAATTGTAAAATATCTGTCACAGCTAATTTTTTTAGCAATACCTATCACCCTAGTCTTTTTGTACAAATACATCATAATCCTGGGATAGCACAAGTATGACATCATCACTGTTGCAGAGATAAACCTTTTCATTTCATCTACAGTACATTTCAGCTCTCTCGCAGTATTTTTAAGATACCTTCCGTTTGTACATTTGGTAAGGGTGCTAAAAATATTTGCCAACAGATATTTACTCACATAGTCATGAGGTGGTAAGTTCACATCGACAGCCACTTGGTTCTCATGTTCAGTTGCAGGAGGTAAGCGGAAAAAGTCCAAAGTCTTCTTCCAAAATGTTCTGTCGGTGGTAGATTGAGTAGAGCAAATTCTTTCAGACCTGTTATCGTTTTGTCTTTAGATTCATCTTCATCTTTATTAGCTATATCTAATTCTTGTTCATCACTAACATGGTTATCTAGAACTCTACAGATATCACCTTCATCATCAGCATCATCAACATCATTAGAGAGCTCCATCAAATAATTCATTTAAAAAATCTTCAAATGCCTTTTAATCAGAAAAAAGAATTCGAAATTAGACCTAAAAATTGTAAAATTGTTCACCTGTAGATTACAGTTCCTTGAAACTTAATTAATATTAATCTGATATTTACCACAGAATGTAAGATGAACAATTGAAATATTATTTTTGTAAAAAAAGATGAAATATATTTTGTTGCAAATCATGTTATACTTTGCACTAAGTCCTGATGTTCCCTACAGGGCACACTCCAATTTCAATACATTTTCCAAGACAATTGTAAAATTATTAAAATTACAATTTTAAATAATTATTCTCTGACCATCCACTTACATAATCCCTTATAAATTGTATTGATTAAAACACAATAAAGTAGAAAAAAAACTTACAAAGAGCCTCTCCTCTGAAAACAAACTTTCTTCAGTCAGCCATTTTCTATTCTGCCTGTAACAATGTGATTCAGCACAGTGATGATCAACTGCCCTTGCATGAGGTTCTGCCACGCCTGAAATTCCTTTAAAAACAATTTTCAGTGTTGCCAACGTCATACGAGCTCAGGGAAAAAAATTCAAACAATGCTATGTGTTATGTCCCCCATAGGGGACTGCAAGACTGAGGGAGTTAGATGTGATGGGTTGAATCACAACATATTATACAATTTTTGTAGGGTGGTGTGACAGTTATCAGTCTCTGCAAGCAATGGAAAATTACATCGTCATCATCTGCATAAATGACCGCCTTTTACTGCAAGACATCAGCCGACGCTGCACTCCTTCTTCCTTCGGCCTGCTTTAAGATATATTTTAGAACAGGTGTCGCGTCCCAAGTGTGAGTTTGCCAATGTGGGAGGGATTCTTGATCTCGCTAAAATGGTAAATCTCTAATTCCAAAAAGTAAGCGCTGGAAACTGACTTGAAATAACATCAACTCGAAGTAGCACAGGTTGAAAATACAGCTTCAGTTTTAAAGCTACTTTCATTTGAAATTGGAAGAACCTTACAACTATAGAGGTATTTTCCAACTCTGCTATAATGCTCAGTTGCGGACGTTCCTCCGACAGGATTCTTTGTCAATTACAAGTGTTTGCGACTTCTAAATTCATTCAGAAAACAGTTTATATTCTTGCTCTACTTGTTTTGGAGGAGCTATACCCACAAATTTTCCAAGTCTTATTACAGAGAGAGTTACTGGCTAGCACTATTCTGTCTGACAGAGATGAGGCAGTCGCATTAACTGAGCCCACACCCACTACAAGACACACAGACTTCCTCGGCCCTTCTCTTATGATTTCATTAACAGCGCTGATGCTACTGCAGCTACTTCTGCCTAGCTCTGCCTGGCTGCTCCCATGCTTCTCTCTGTCTCTCTGACTTCCCCGACTCGCTGCTCGCATCGCCCTGCTTCCGAGGTTTGTTAGACTTTCCTGTCCCTGACATGACATGAAATGGCGCCGAAGGCCTCACACCACCTTATCGACTCCAACTGTGCACTGCTCTTCAGTATGTTTCTGAGGACTGGATGGATGGAGGGAGAGGTGTCTCTCCCTGTGTGGTGAAACTTTACGTCTGGGGCCTGCCTTTGGTTTTTCATGATGTGACACTCTCTCTTTACCCCTCTCGTCCTACTCTCTCTCTCTCTCTCTCTCTCTCTCTCTCTCTCTCACTATCCGGGAAGTGCTGGCTTTACTATAATTGTCGATATGTGTGCTGAATGCACCATGATGATAGGTTATGGTGTTATCAGTATAGTTCGTCAATATGCTGTCACCTGGCTGGACCATTGGGTACCCTTTGACTTTTCATTGCCAGGACCTAACACTCGTAGAGCTTCTATAGTTGTTAATATTTTTGTATTGCACATGGCCTGTTCTCAGCGGATATTACACAGGGAAGACAATAATTAAGTACGCAACGAATCAGATATATACAGACTCGTTTCAGCATACAGAATACATATCCAACTCACAAGCTACTCTGAAATTACATGTTCTCTAGTCACTAGGCACATTATGTCACGCAGTAGCCGCTGCTATTACTAATGTAGTTCTACTACCCACAGAGTACGGTAGCCTGGTCTCTCGCTGTCCGGGACGAACGACTCAGAAACTACAAATTTACAATCTAAATATAATGAAGTGGAGTAAGACGTACTAGTTTTTGGCGATCACGGGTATTTGCTTTAATTATCTTCGTATGCTTCTGCAGCATTTTGTCCGTTTAGTTTAGGAAAGTGAGTAGTTGTCACTGGGAAAGTTACCTCCCAGCCAGTGGGTCGCTCTTAGTTGCAACTGATGAGTGGCAATACAAGTAATAACAGCACTTAGTTAATTGTTAATTTTGACAAGTTTTTCGTCATCGTCTGAAATAAAGTTAGTCAAAGCGGCCGTCTGTATGGACAGACATTCCCAAGTCGTCATGGCGGGGAAAGGACACCTGGTGTTGGTGTTCTCTCAATGTTTCAGGGCAGCGACCAACGACGGTCGCCGCCTGTCTGTGGAAGGGAGGACCAGCGCAGCTGGGGGAGCGGCACGCCACCTGCTGCCCTCTCTCCCCCTCCACACGCTCACGATGCGGCAGCCAGTTGGTGGGTCTAGTGACGTCAGCGGTCCTCAGTTGAGGTGAGGATTGTCGGTCGTCCCAGCAGGAGTCTGGTCACCGACACTGAACATACTGTTGCTTGTGTGTTACTGAGCTGAGTGTAGCAGGCACAACGTTGCCGTGAGGCATTCAAAACCGGATTTCGTACACCAGCTTTCCGATACCGCTTCTGGTTGACTGTGTAAATACATCAATGTGATTCTGGAAATCCGGTTCTAACTGCCCGATTTCCTCATCCACAATCGATTTTCGCTCCTGTACAAATTTGCTACCATTTTCGAAACGCTTTTAGGTTGTCAGGTCACCACTTCTTTTTGAAAATTTGCGGTGTTCCGTAAAAATATTCTACGACATTTATCTGAAGAGAAATACCTATTGTGATGATTGAATCATGAACTGAAACACACAATTTCCTGAGGCCATTAGTGTAAAACAAATAACGATAAGAAAACCAGTGTTCTGCTGGCTAAGCAAACATCCTGCAAGCCTTAAAATGAAAACTCGACGGTAAAGTCTTGTTTCCGAAATTCAGTTATTGTTTTCCGAACGTTGTATCTCGTGAAATATACGGGTATCTATGCCTCAACCATAAGAATCAAGCTTTTTACTATTTTGAATATACTGAAGAAATGCTTTTCGTCAACGAGAGTCACACAAACGTAGGTCTAATCATCACTGACCTCCAAGTAAGCTCGTGATAAGGACGAACAGGAGCATCGATTAATCATGGTTGCTTTTAGTGTTCCCTATTTCTGACGGTAAAAACGTAACCCTCATAGCATCATTCTGTTGTCCGTGTGCTGCCTTCCTGTCTGTCTGTCTGACTGTTCAAAACCCTTTTTCTCTGGAACGTGTAGAGGTATGATGTTGAAATCGATCTCACATATTAAGATCTACGTTCCTTTGGGGATGTAAAACCGTCAAGCAACTAAAGTCAATGCCATCGAAAAACACGGACGCTTCTGCGATATATTTGGATACTCGCAAACTAACACATCACAGCCTTCATGGTACTTCTTGTTGACCAATAATCATGCTTTTCTCGAAGAAGCTGGGCCTCACCCTATAACCGTAGAAACAACTCGGAAACTGTTTATTTGTAACTCATCACAGGAAAAAAAGTTATTTGTTAACTGTCCGTCCATCGGTCAGATCCTACTTTTGTGAGGAACGGTTTGAAGTATCAGGTTTAAATTTGTGTCACGTACTGAGGTCTATGGTCATTTTGCAGTGCAAACACTTTAAGCTACTTGGTCAATGCAATAAGAAGGTGCGGTCATTTATGTTACATACTTCGACACATGTTAAATCAATCATTCAAACTTATGGGGTAATTCCCCACTACGTAGAATCGTGAAATTTAACTAGAAGAAACGGTTTTCTGTTCAATTAAACGAAAAAATCAGACTGTTGTTAATTTGTATTTAAATTATATCAAAAAAATAATTCTTTTTCATTTGCTGTCTGACTTCACATTTAAAACAATCTTAAAAACCTTGGAATCCCTGGAACCGACAGTGTCGATAACAGCCAAAAATTGTCGATATTCTCTATTCCCCGAGTGGACAAACTGTCTTTATACGTAGGTAATTTAGCACGGAACACGCAGCGTGTGAGAGCTGCTCGTAAATGGCCGTTTTATTTTTTTTAGTATTATTCGCATCCTTTTTAGTTGTTTGTTCTGTTCTTGTAGCGATACAGCTTCTAGAAATATTCTTTAATTTTTGCAAGCTCTTTGGTCGGGTGGCATAATTTTTCCGCAATTCTACGATCAGAAAAGTCGGTGGTAGATGAATTATCGACGATTCTGGAGGGCAACATGCTCATCAAATGTTCCTCTTCTTCGGATGGAATGTGATATGAGAAAGGAGGCTAAAGGGATTTTTACCAACTCAGCAATTGGAATTCCTGCATCCACTTCCCTAACCATTTGCTATCGTAACATGTACAGTTGTTTCATCATGCGCAACTGCAGAGAAAGATTACAAACATCAGAAATGAACTCGCTGGTGTTCCCTAACACATCTTGAAAATTCTCCCGGCTAAATGTGAAACAATATTTTCTGTCAGCCATCCCATGTACTCCTTTACCATCATTACACAGAGAAACATAATTTCCATATTTTTACCGTGAAACCGTTTAACAATCATCATTAAATTTGCAACATCCTCCTGAAAGTTTAACTAGTGGCTCTTTTGCTGAAACAGATTGAGTTCTCGTTTCTACGAGTATCACACCATCACGTTTACTGTTTCCAGCTTTAGAGTGTCAACTCCCCCTGTACTACGCAACAAAACTTGCAGAATGATATGCACACGAATGCGTAACTGTTATACCATCACTTGTCTCAGTTTTTGACTAACAAATAGCTTCATCTGTAATTAACTTACTGCAGCTCGTAGCGCTATGTTCCACGCTGGAAATCCGGGTAATACACTCCTTTCTTACGTCACAGACAATGAGACATTTATATTGCAGTAGGCGCTCTTGGAAACTTTGTGCATCACGTAGTATAAATTTTTTTCATGTAGCACTGATACCAACATTAAACAAGAAAATGTCACTCCATACAAGAAATAAATTAATACAATTGGTACAAACAGCAACAGCGTAAATTTCATTTCCTTTCGAACTACCTATGCCTCTCCATTACATTCACTGACGAGATTTCCTCTATTGAGGGCTATCTAACAGCATGTGTATACAACTCTTTGAACTATTATCCTCCAAAAGTAGTTTTTTCGAGGGCAATGTGTTTCAGATCCCTTAACGTTGAGGTTAACTGTGTTTTCAGTAATTTAACAGAAGCATATGTTGACAAAGTATGGGAAAGCAACTTTAATGTTTTAAGTTCTTTCTTAAATTATGACGCAATAATCGCATGTTACGAACAGGCGCGTTATGATGACGTGGCGCTGGCACCAGTGAACTGGGGTAAGTCCCGGCACACTCGCTTGCCTCTGTATCCCTCAAATGATGCAGCGCTTGTGTCGCCACACCAGGAAAAACATTATACATTTGGTTACCAGTTCATAAATAGAAAATCTAAATTATGTTAATGTGAAAACCAGAAATCATAAAAAATAATTTATATTTGATTTTTTTGCTCAACCAGATTAGATGTACTCGCACCTTCTTCATCACTCTATAGAAATTGAAGAAAACTGTAATATTCCTTGTAGTGCTGAATTCTGAGCCATTCCCCCTTTCTGTGACCCCAATTAACTAAGAGACTGAGGGAGTTTTATAGGGGATGCAGCTCTAACTACAGTTAAACAGTAAGATTCAGTCTTTTAGAATTAACAGATGTACAGTCGATAACGACCTTACTGACCAGATAAATTATTGATTTACAGAGATAATAATTAATGAATTCAGGAACCACCATACATGCTTCTTAAATTAATTTAAACGACAGCCGGAGTTTAAAATGCAGGACAGAGTGGAATTAGTGTGAGGCGCCTAACATGTTGCTGATAGAGATGAACCCATGAGGTAGCCCAGCAGGGGACATTCAATGGATGAGTGTATCGTCTCACTACTAGAGCGAAACATAATAATGCCCGCCGATATTAAACACTGGCTCCTACACGCTATTGCCGTTGATGAGGTACTGAGTTAGCTAAAGTTGCTGTTTAGTCTAGGCGACAAGTGTCTAGAGCATATCGGGTGCACATCAGAGTCCTTTTGCAGCAGTCACTGGTCAGAAGAGAAGCTGGCAAACCGACTGGGGCGGATGCACTAAGAACTATAATGACTTCTTAACGCCCCCACAATATTGTGCTTTCGGTCTCAAATTAAGGCGAGTACCAACAGCTGGTAGGGGTAGTAGTCACGGACTTGATAAACAGATAACGCCTTTTGTCCACTGAAGCTTCCTCTTCTGCCTTGACCCTAACTATTAGTCACAGTAGCATTGCAACTCCTCTAGGAGGCAGAAGATAAGTTTCAGTTTTTGTATGAGTTCAATATTTGCCATATTCATAGACAGATAATCAAATGATCTCAAACTGATTGTAGCTGAATTTGGTAACTTTTACGAATTTTTACACAATGGTGGGGAGAGTTGGACTACAGAGTGTGGTCGCAACTGTCATCAAAGGAAACCTGGACAGGAGCATAAATGATTGGTGAACATGTGAATACTTCAAAGAGATGATACATTCTATATCTCCAAACGCATATAGACTCATTACAAAAAGTGCGTCACGGAGTTATGGAGGTATGGCTCAGCAGGCGTGTACCATCCGGTCTTTCAGGCCCCACACGACTGCTGTCGGCGTCTGATGGAAACTTCCAATCCCGTTACCAGCTGTGCGAGGCCTGTGGGATGGTATAAATATGTGATTCCAACAGTCTGTCCCTCAATATGTCAGGAATATAAGTTGCTGTTTCTTTTCTCTCCAAATGTTCAATCGGATGTAAATTGCATGTAATGTTTTTAATGCTACGAAACAAGATTGGTAACATTACAGTAAAATCACCACCTTAATCCTGCAAATCACTGTGAAGTGTATGACAGACCGTACATCCGATGGTCTCTGTCATTAGGGCTTCTTCCAGTTCCATTCACATGAAGTGTGCAAGAAGAATATATATATATATATATATATATATATATATATATATATATATATATATATATATATATCGGGGCGGTTAGTAGACCCGCAACCGAGCGCCTCCCCAGGTGGCGGATAGGGGAATGCCTCCTAGATATAGGTGGTACCGAGGAAATGAAATACTCGGGGCGGACCAAAACTACTAGTAGCGTCTGTTCCCACAGTGGGCGGCTACAAAAGGCGTCTGCTCCGCATGTCAGTGGCGGCCTCAACCAACCTCCTGATCTGGAAAGTCAGGTTGTACTCGGCAGCATGCCATACATCCAACTACTAAGCATCATGATGGTACAACGAGAAAAATCTCATTACCCCGGGCCCCAGTCAGTAGACTGGGATTGTCGTGAGCATCGGATTCCGGGGGCTCACGGACATCATGAGAAGAATCGGAGCTTCTCAAACTCCCTCAAGACCAAACGCAAACACTACATCGGCACACTCAACGTGAACACACTGATGAAGACAGGAAAGATGAAGCAACTGACAGACACTCTCGAAAAATTTCAAATCAAAATATGTGCACTGCAAGAATCACGATTCACAGACGAAGACCATTTCAACACGGAGAATTTCAGAATATACAAAGGAAAACCATCGAGACAACTGAAAAACCTAAGGCTTTTTGGCACAGGATTTGCAGTACACAGGTCCATCACGGACAGCATAATTGACTTTTCGTCACCAAACGAAAGAATCAGCACCATCACAGTGAAATCAGCCAATAAATCCTACACAATAATCAACGCACATGCACCAACTAATGACTACAACAGGAAAAACCCGGACGAAATTGATGACTTCTGGACGACAATGGAAGAAACTATCAGAAAAATTCCTGCACATAGAGTCAAAATAATACTGGGAGACTTCAACGCCAAACTCGGAAAAGAAACGATATACAGACATATCACAGGAAAACATACTCCACACAAGGACACAAACAATAACGGAAAACATCTGATAGACTTTTGCAAAAGCCACGACCTCGCCATTATGTCAACAAAATTCAAGAAACCAACACGAAAACATACCACATGGAAATTCCCCAGCGGAAAGCAAGAACTACAAATCGACCACGTAATAGTGCAGAAAGACTCACAAAAAGAAATTTTGAACATAGACACCCGTAAAGGCTACTTCGACTCAGACCACCACCTACTACAGATCAGGATTCGTCTTTTGCCGAAGAAAAAGCTCCAGAAGAACAAAATTGTTAGACCAGATCCAGAATATGTTACTTTAAACCAGACACAAATATTACACAAAATTAAAATGGAGAAAACGACAGACTGGACACAACTTTCACGAAGAATCCGAGAGGCCATGAAACTAGCACAAGCACCACGAACACGGAAACACCGTTGGTGGAACCACACATGTGACCAAGCTATTGACCAACGAATCAGTGCATGGAAAAAATTTAGTTGCCATAAATCCCAAGAGAATTGGATGAACTTCTTGAAAACACAGAAGCAATCAAGCAAAATCATTCGCAGTGAAAAACGACAGTATGACAAACGGCGACTGACAGAGATCGAATCGGACTTCATGAAGAACAATACAAGAAACTTCTACAGAACGTTCAGAGAAAATATGACTGGATATCAACCACCCAACTTGTGCTTCAGAAGACCGGATGGAACCCTAGAAACCAATACCAAAAACAATTGTGACATTCTGGCAAAGTACTTTGAAAAACTGCTCAACACGGACCCCCCCATGGAAGAAATGATGACAGAAACGAGCACATACAATCCAGATAGTGAACCTCCAACTCTAGAAGAAGTTAAAGAAATAATAAAGTCACTCAAGAATCGTAGAGCACCAGGAGAAGATGGCATCATCGCGGAAATCTGGAAGTTACAAGACCCAGAACTCACCAAAGACATCCACAGGATCTTGGAAGACATCTGGAAGACCATGAAAATTCCTGACGACTGGAAAACTGCCCTGATACACCCACTACACAAAAAAGGTGACAAGACTAACCCGAACAACTACAGAGGAATATCCCTACTACCGGTCACATACAAGATCCTCTCTAAAGCTTTACTGAACAGACGAGAATGCCAAACCGACCACTTGATTGGGGAATACCAAGCAGGCTTCCGTAAAGGGCGGTCTTGTGCGGAACAAATTTGGAACCTGAAAATGATTTTACAACACCAACAGAACCTGATCATTACCTTTGTTGACTTCAAAAAGGCGTACGACTCTATCGACCGGAAAACTCTCTTCAAAATTCTAGCAGAATACAAAGTAGACAACAAAACACGGGCTATCATAGAGCAAACTTTAACCAACACGACCTCAAAAGTAAAGTTCTGTGGGGAACTATCAGAGCCCTTCGAAATTCGCACAGGTGTCCGACAAGGCGATGGCCTCTCACCTCTCCTTTTCAATCTGGTGTTAGATAAGGTCATAAAAGAATGGGAAACATCACAACAGGGGATAACCTTAGGAAACCTACAGATTAAATGCCTGGCTTTTGCAGACGATTTGGCGATTGTCACGAAAGGTATAAAGGAAACAAAAGACGCTATTGAAAAACTGCACGAAATCGCTTCCAAAACTGGACTACAGATCTCTTACGAAAAGACACAGTTTATGAGCACAAAGAAACTCTCATCTCTGAACACAAAGTATGGCACGATTTACAAAACAGCAAACTTCAAATACCTCGGTGAAACACTACAAATGAGTGGACATAACAGAGACTCAAATGAAGAAAGAAAGACTAAACTGGACAAGGCATACAAAGTAGTGTGGAATCATTACAACAAGAAGTCTATCTCACAAAAAGCCAAATTACGCCATTACGACACGGTGGTGCTCCCCGAGGCACTATATGCAGCAGAGACCACACTAATCCGAGGGCATACACGTATCAGACAATTAGAAAAAGTAGAACGGAAAATACTTAGGAAAATATTTGGCGCAACTAACAACAATGGAATATGGATCAAGAAACCTACAGAGGAACTGTACAAACATACGGAGACAATCACAGAAAAGATTAGAAAACGCAGACTACAATACTATGGACACCTATACAGAATGCCATCACACAGGCTGACCAAACAGATCTTTGACTGGGTAACGACTAGAAACAACAAATGGGTGGCAGAGGTAGAAAACGACCTGAACCAGCTCAACATAACAGCAGACACAATAAACGACAGAATAAAGTTCAGAAACATCATTAAGAAAAGTAAACTACATGAGATACAATGCGACAAACGAACAGGCATAAAATGGACCGAAGAACGAAAGCAAGATCACAGCCAGAAGATGAAAGAAATATGGGCAACCAAAAAGGCAATCAAGATGAAGCCGAAGACACGAAGCCGACAAGAAGCATGGACAGAGGACCGGAAACAGAAACACAGCGAGCGAATGAGGGAAGTTTGGGCAGCAAGGAAGGCAGCAAAAGGAACTGGCCATGTAGTTTAGTCCAAATGCGCTCTTTAAGGGCAAAACACCAATAATAATAATAATAATAATAATAATAATAATAATAATATATATATATATATATGATGCAAATCCACTTGCGTCAATCCTGGATTGGGATGCTGCCGTCCATATGCTTCAAATATCTCATCCAAACTGTAGATTCGTCCGTGCTGTACACTTTATTTTCAAAAAATCGGACCATACTCGCATTTCCATGTCGCTCAGGTATTTTTACGTCTTGTCATAACCCAGTACAACAAAATGGTATAAGCTATACCACCTCCATGTTTTCTCTCATCAGTTAAAAAAACTATTCGTATTAGCTTAATATTCGCTACGTCCATCATCACAGGAGTAGAATATTGAACTCCTTTTGGCTCACGACAAGGTGGTAAGAGCATACTCTACCTGTGTCACAAGATATCCCCTCACTTTGGAACACACTTAATGCATTTAAATGCCTAATTACCTATGGAGTCTCTTAAGGTAACAAAATACCATCACAGAAGAGATGTAAATATCAGGTTAATACCAAATGTCATGTTGTAAATCTGGTAATAAAGCTGATTTTATTACGATGGCCATTTTTCCCAGTGGAGATGAGAGATTTCGTAAAAGATTTCGCTGCAGCGAGACAACTCCTGACAGTTCCATCTAGCGTATCATATCTGTGATAGTCTCGCCCTCGATTCCACCCACCTTGAGGCACGCCTCTGCTATCTAACTGTCTGAATAATTAATGAAATTGATTATGTGAGTCCCTATAAATGGTGAGTAAATTTTTTCCTTCAGTCGGGTAGACTCGCCACGTAACCGTTGCAGACGCTTGTACGACGTCAATGGGTGCTTCCTAAAGCTAGGTCGTCACTTCTTCCGATACCAAAATGGGTAGTATCCGACGTCAAATAGTTGAAGATATGCATCGCTAATTACGTTCTGCCTCTTGGTTACCTTGTCATACTAGTGGAGGAAAGTCACTTAGAATTCAGGTATATTGCTCCCAAACTAATGCTGCTGATTCCTAGGGCTCTATAAGAGCAGGGAGGTATTTCATTTCTGCTCCATCCCCATGACACCTCCGCCAAATCCCGGCCGCTGATACCGGCTCACCTGTGAATATCTGCCACCGCTGACACGACATCACAAACCTCTGCCCACACGTGGGGCCTGTACCGCTCTGCTCGTTGTGCTGGACAGCTGTTAATAATTTCCGACTCAGAAAAGTTGTCCTATCCTTCACGGAACTACTGAGCGCCTATATGTCGCTGGGGTAAACGCCAAGATGTTGAACAATATGGTTTCCCTCCTCCCACCTGCAAACCGAAACGTTCTTAGGTGTGTTTCCGAGAAATTCCGGGAGGACTGACCCAGTGAGCAATACCAAAATACCTGCCTGACCACCGCCCCATCCCAAACATGGATGAGCTTGCAGACTGGGGTTTCTGTCAGAGTACAGCCCTCTTGAAGTGATCCTATTGGTTCCTGCCAAACAAGTGGATGGGTGCTTTGAGAACTCAAATGGGAATCCCTGGAGATAAGGCGAGAAACACTATTGAGAAAATTTAGAGTACCGACATATGAAGCTGACTGCAGAAGTATTCAACTTCTGCCAACATTGAATTCGCATAAAGACCACAAAGATTGGATACGAGAAATTAGCATTCATATGGAGGTGTATATTCACTCTTTTCTTCCATCTCACTATATCTACAATTAGAACAGGGAAGGAAAGACAAGCAATGTACAGGGTACCTTCCGCCAGGCACCATAGATGACTTGCGAAGTATGCATATAGATATTGTTGTCCCTTATTTATCGAGAAAACGAAAGACGGAACTTCTACTGCTGGTTGTCTCTCAATAAAAATCTTCGTATCAGCCCCTAATTTTTTCATTGCAGTCGCACCGTGGTTGTGTGTTAGAGGCTTTTTTTTTAAATGGAGCATACATCCATAATACGAATCTAACGGTCACAGAGCTTGCAATGCACTATCCACTAAATCATTTACATCGGTGCAGAAACCTCATAACTGCACGCACAATTCAGAGCTACTGCAAGATTAGGGGATATTCATGTCTTAAACACAGCATTACTCAGTTTCTACTCCCACGTATTGCTCAACAGCGGATCGACCATGATGCTGTATTCTACCCCTGGGTAGTGCACATGTGCAAAGTGATGGTTATTTATTCAGAAGCAAATCAAGTACTTAAATGCGTATCCAACTATCGTGCATCCAGAGCCAATTAACAAACAGTTACAAACCAGATCAAATCGTCATTGGTTTTTTTCTAGCAACAGCTGCCATGTTTGTACCTCTTACACCTAAATCGGAATAGTAGCACAACAGTCTCTAGGTGACAAACCGACGGTATTTGCTGTAACTCGGCTTCTACAAATTCACATCTTAGTGTATCGACGACACACCCCTTAAAAATCCATGCAGGTGAATTTGAGCTTGACATATTCTTCCGCTTTATCATACCAACTTGCCAGTTCTTAGTGTTTGCTTTTCTTCCCTCAAGATTCCAGCAAGTGAATCCGAATCTGACATGTGCATTCTATTTCAGCTCTCCAGATGCTTACCGCTAGGCATATTTTTACGGCAGTTAACGATTCCCATGACAGGGTACGGGATATCTAGTCCTATTAATGTGCAAGAGATTTTTGTTACGTTCAGGTCAGCTGCCAGCTGCACAACAGGTCGTCCAGCTTGCAGACATCTCCATCACCTACGAACATCCCCATCTAAAAGAAATAAACTGCAAGGGGCTGTAGAGTGCGTGGTCGAGAGTTCATAGAACCAGTATTGTCGATTACCCATCTGTCCCAATCTCACACGCAAATTGACTAAAAATTTGCCTATGTACTTCCATATATACCCTAGTCCATCCCTAAATTTCTGGGAAAAATACGTCATCTGTCCTAGAGATATTCTTCCGCTCATGTATCAATGCACCTCTGCGATGCTAGCGGCGTCCACATGACGCCTCTGCTTCGCGGATCAGTCGGGTAACATGAACAGATACCGGTATATAGCGACTTTGTTGTGTTGACCTGTCGAATCGATGTTGCTGTTCATCAATACACATTATTTAACCATAAACGTTTCTATGCGTGTTATGTCGGTATAGCAGCTGACGTTACCTCAAAAATATAGAGGAAACCGTGATATGCAGTGAGGTATAATGGTTGGGCTCTTTCACATAGAGTGGGGAAAATTGTGCGTCCAAGTTTCATATAGATCGAGGCTCAGTTGACGGGTAAGTAGGTCATGTTCTGTGCCAGGATTCATGTCTTCGGCAGTAGCAGTGTTATGCACCAAGACGTATTGTGCTTGGTATTGATACGGTAAAATTAACTGCTTGGTAGTCATCACAGGAAGTATTTCTAAAGCAACGAAATGCTGTGAATACACATGGTCTGCAGATGTGATTCAAATGGTTCAAATGGCTCTGAGCACTATGCGACTTAACATCTGTGGTCATCAGTCCCCTAGAACTTAGAACTACTTAAACCTAACTAACCTAAGGACATCACACACATCCATGCCCGAGGCAGGATTCGAACCCGCGACCCTAGCAGTCGCGCGGTTCCGGACTGAGCGCCTAGAACCGCTAGACCACCACGGCCGGCTGCAGATGTGGTATGTGCTACAGTGGAGCGAGAGTAGAATTGTGGAATCGTATTCCTTCAGATATTGGGAGGACTGAGATGGAGATGTACTGTTTGAAATTTCGATGACTCAGTTACTTTAAGATCAACAAAAGTTCAAAGTTAGATGGTATATGTACTCTAACAGGTATTGCCTGCAATAAATTTGGAATTTAAAGCACACAAAAATAGGTGCCTGAATTACAGACCATTGTCCATATTGCGTGAGGTTTCGACTACTGTGGATGGTGGTCATTTAAAAGACCACTTTCTTATGTCAGAAAAACATGTGCAAAAAGAAAAAAAAAAAATAACGTGGCATTTCGAATGCAAAGACGATACAATAGATTAATTAATTACTGAATTACAAAAATGGAGCAGATTACAATATTCAAACAAGATAACAGACCTAAACACAATGAAATATTACAAACTGCAGTGCCATACATTTTATTTAGAATGAAATGGGTGACGAAAAGAAGGCTGTTTTGTACTACAATGAGCACACCCTTTGCTCATAACCCCGCATGAAAAATGTACCCCTTCATTTGTCACTATCTGTGGTTAAATGTTTCGGACATTTTTTCCATAAACTTTGCATTTGTGATAAAAGCTTTGGGGATGTCTGTGTTCCATATTTCTTCTTGGTAGTAAAATCTCCAGTTATTCCATTCGCCAAGATACTTACTAATTTTTGGTGTGGCATGGTATTTCAATTATACTAGCCATCAAAACTGATTTTGTATCTCTCTCTCCATTTTGATATGGAAATATCACGTTCCATAGTACAGTCATCCTGTCCTAATTTCATCTGCATGCCTGCCTTCGGTAACATTTTAGGAAAATATCTTCTATTTTGGAGCATTTTTCCACAACCAAATGCTTCTCTAGTTCATAATTTTGAAAGAAATGGAAAATTTGTATATATCTGTCAAAATATGCAGTAAACAAAAACTGGAATGGTTTTTACAGGAAGTCATACCGCAGAGGTAACACCGTTCCCGTCAGATCACCGAAGTTAACCGCTGTCGGGCTGCGCTAGCACTTGAATGGATCACCATCTCGTCAGCCGATCGGTGTTGGCAAGCGGGGTGCACTCAGCCCTTGTGAGGCTATCTGAGGAGCTGCTTGATTGAGAAGCAACGGCTCCGGTCTCGGAAACTGACATACGGCCGGGAGAGCGGTGTGCTGACCACATGCTCTTCCATATCTGCATCCAGTGACGCCTATGGGCTGAGGATGACACGGCGGCCGGTCGGTTTCTCTGGGCCTTCAATGCCTGTTCGGGAGGAGTTTTTTACAAGGACAAAACAACTTTCTCTCCTAGGGGCCCTCCTTCCTTAAGTGAGAAATGTCTACATAACCTGAAAAGTTAACACTACCCTGTAATGCTACACAATGTAATCCAAATTTTGAATCCTCGTTTCGTTGGCTTTATTGGCTTGTACAGATTTAGGAAAGTCCTACTTTTGAAAGCCAGCATGCTTTTATCAATATTGGGAGATTGGCATGGTCTTTCTCTTTTTAAAGAATTGTTTTAGATGGGAAAGAAGAACGTGTTGCTTATGCAATTTATCATACACATATTCCCCATGTTTTGGTCTATTTAGTGAATCATTTACGTGCAAAACCTTTCATATCTTAAAAAACCTTCTGACATACATAAGTGAAGCTGCAGTGTTTACAGATTAATTAGAATCACATGACCAATAATGTTTTATGTCTGGAAATCAATGGCTCATTATAAGACATACACCAAAGAATGCTTTCAACTCAGTTGTGGTCAAATTTAGATCAGTACCTTTCTGACTAACAACAATGTTACATTCTCTGACAATATGTTCTAATATGATGCCGGAAAAATAAACAGTGAGAAGATAGCTATAGGAGTTGTAAATTGACATCGATGTTTATTTGAAAACCCTCGAAAAATGTACTGAATTGTGAAGGGGTGGATGAGTAAAGATTTTTGAAAAACTGTACTGCACGTTAAGCCTATTTTAGCATTGTCACGTTTATCCCACTCTTCATTTTCCTCTTTGTCCTTATCAATTACAGAGATACACATGTTTGTTGAGATAATGGGGGAGTGATATCACTCCAAGAATCATGGAATGAATTATCTCCACTGTTAATAATGTGGTCAGTATTTGGGAATATATCTTCGGCAGCTAAATCATCTCCATACTCAGAATCAACAGCTTGATCATCGTCTATTTCATCTATCAAACATTGGAGAACCTGTGCTGACATCTCTTCCAATTCTTGAAATGAAAATCTATTCGTCATTCTATGCATCGTTGCAAAGGAAATCGGAGAATACGTCATTTTACGTTATACAAAAGTTCATTTGCTAGTAATTCGTTAACCAAACACTAACTCCAGTTTGTATATAATGTGAATTACTGGCATGAAACCTAAATATAACGTAAAAATTGTGTAGTCCGTCGTACATATATGATACAAGAGTACGTTTACAAAAACGTAAATAACAACCCTCCAATTTTGCTACCATGGTATTGGATTTCTTTGTGTTATTACTTGAGTTTTGTATTGAGGATGTATAAACATATATATAATGCAAAACACAACTATTAACCCAATAAACTTCCTACATTATTTTTAACTAATTTTCTGATCAACAAATCCTTACATGAATGAATATACGTCGCGCACACAAAATGGCGGCAAAGACACATTTCACGTGGACCGTGTTCTCCTAGCCGGCTACCATCTCAATAAGAACGTTCTAACAACCTCGTATAACGAAAGCTGGTACCTTAAGACTCAAGTAATCCATTTAGGAACACCTAATGTGTTGTTAAGGGCCAGCTTTCAGTATAACAAGTTCCCTGTTTGACACTTATTAAAGGTGATCAATATATCAACCACTAGCCTACAAAGGGTTACAACTGATGTTGTTTTGCACCACATACATCCCATATCGATTTTTGAAATGTACTTATGAACCGCAACATTTAAGCAGAATCAATCTCGTTACAATCCATTTGCATTGTTACAAATTAGACCATAAAATAAGATTCTTTTTAGTGGAGGGATCTCTATATCAAGTTACTAAAGGAGCAGGAAGAGTCTGCGACACAGCCACTGCGAGGAAGGTAGATTTCCGATGAGGAAGTGGCTAGATCCTTGAAATTCTAAGAAAATAAACGCAAGATACAGGGAAACGAATTGTAAGAACTGGCAACTACTTCGATGTCCCAGACACCTGCTTCATCAAAACAGCCCTTTTTAATGTCAGACGTTATAACTTATATTGTTCGATCATGGATCTTTAGACGCTTTCTTGCTTTTTATACCTAATATTCCTGCTGACATCACATTGTCACCTGTATTCAGCAGACATGGTTCTTCAGTCCTGACACAGATGTAGTAGAGAAATTGACCACATAGGTATCTCCGAAAGACATGACACACATTTGAATGTGTTTGTCATTTGGATTCCTGTTTCTACCAATAAATTGAAGGTTAGAAAATTTAGAGCAGAACAAGCCAACATGACAAATCGCAGACATTAATATATACTGAACAGGTGGAGCATGCACACACACACACACACACACACACACACACACACACACACACAATCTGCCCATCATGAGCTTCGCCCTTACATGCTGATGGTACAGCGCAATAAGCTTAGAGAACAACACTGTACCTGGGAACAGTTTCAGGAGGGGTGGTACAGCACATTAGACGAACAGTATAATGAAGGACTGCATGTGGCTGCTGTGAGTGATTACGCAGTACTGTGTAATCATTTATCCAATCAATTTGACATTAAACTTCCTGGCAGATTAAAACTGTGTGCCCAACCGAGACTCGAACTCGGGACCTTTGCTTTCGCGGGCAAGTGCTCTACCATCTAAGCTACCGAAGCACGACTCAGGTCCGGTACTCACAGCTTTACTTCTGCCAGTATCTCGTCTCCTACCTTCGGTAGCTCAGATGGTACAGCACTTGCCCACGAAAGGCAAAGGTCCCGAGTTCGAGTCTCGGTCGGGCACACAGTTTTACTCTGCCAGAAAGTATCATATCAGCGCACATTCCGCTGCAGAGTGAAAATCTCATTCTGGAATTTGATATTAGTTGCAGCCAATGGCCTGGTGCAAGTGAGGGCAAGTGTGCCATAGATATGGTTAGAGATTTGGAGCTGTAGTCAGGTGTAACCATCTCCCACCTACACAGAGAGAGACGGGCATCGTAATAAGATCGGCTATATTACCAAATTTATGAAGTAATATGCAATATTAACTAGATATTTACATCAAATCGGTGATGCTATTTCAATAACGTAATAGATTTTCTAGATACTGAGGCATTTGAATACCTCAAGAGAGTTCAAAAGTGAGAAGGCATCCTTGAGCGGAGATGGAGCATGCTCTTAGCACTTTGTCATGAGCAAAAAATAAGTGTAATATTCCATAGCTGTAATGCAGAACGTAGCAGACATCAGGTTGATGAGAAGAGTTTTTGTTACCTGATATGATAATACATAGATGATGTATAATCTATGCTATGTTGTTGTACAGGGTTTTGACAACAACTAACGATAATTTAACGATATGAAAACGGATCTATGCTCCGTTTTCTTGTGGCTTCTAAAATAACACATTCAAAAGCGAGGAATCTACATTTCCCTTGAGAAGTTGAAGGTGGATGCATAACCTGCCCGTCTCGGTTTAACTACAGTGAATTTTTTAACCTGTGAAGTGTATGTCAGGGTGGAATTGCAGTTGGAGGTCCGTACGCAAGCCACGTCTGCTGGCCTCGCAGTGTGTTAGGAGTAAGCCAGGCCCGTATGCGGTCAGTGGCGGACCTGAAGATGCGGCATACCCTCTTGCAACTGGCCGGTACAAAGAGACGTTCTTAAGTTAATCGGCTCTTGGCCGCATCTGTGGGACAAGTCCAGCGGCGTCCCTCGTAGCGCTCTCTTGAGTGTCAAAATAGCAATCTAACTGGTATGCTTTCATAGGGCTCCTGCGTGATTTATATCACTTCTGTTCACTGCAACTATCTACTTCATTCTTCTTTGAATCGTTCCTCAAAAATATGAGCATATAAAATGGACCTTCTTCTCTGTTGAAAATCCTAAATCTGTACAATATGGCGTTGTTTGATTTGGACGATTATTCCTCCAATGTAAACTGGTTGGTTGACAGGTGAGCAGTTACACTGATAGTCCCTTAGTCCATTGACTGTTGTGGACGGTTGGCGTGTGGACACCGGGAGATGGGCAGAGAGGCAGCTGCCGGCACGGCCAACACACCTGCAGGTCTCGAGCCTTCCCCCGGCCAGCACAGCCACGGCTCCTGGCGCTCCTGCAGTCGGCGGACGATGCGCGCTCCATGATCGCGAGAGTCTGCCATCAGATGTACTTTTCGCCACATGTGTTTAGTGTAAGGTGGAAGCTTTCTGGTGGAGAAGAGTGTCTGCCAGTCCATCGAGGGTGTTCCTTGTGTTCCCAAACATCAGTGGATATGTTTAGCTCTGTGTTCTATTTTAGGCTTAAATGTAATTACTTGATTTGCATAATGTATATGTGCCTCTCAAACATTAAAAATACGTTTTATTACCAAGATGAAACTTTGTAGCGTGACCATGAGTGTTTTAATTGATTTATTTGACTCTTGCAAATTGTGAAAGGATTAATTTGATAGGGTGGTGCAAACAGAGTGGGCTATTTTTCCCACCAAAAATTAAGTCAGCACCTTTCTCTCCAACCTTTTTTCCCACCAATTCAGAAGTGGGGAGGGCAGGATCCATGTCTTCCACAAACTGATTAAATAAATGGTATGCAAACAGAATTGAACAACGTCATATTGTGCCAATTGAGGCTGATTTGTTTTTCTTGTTGTGAGATTCCTCCACACCAGCAACTCAGCACAGATTCAATATTTAGGAGACAATCTGAGCAGTCATCTTAGCTTGTTTCTCGTTTAGTAAAATCATCAGAATACCAAAACAAATTGCAAAGTTCTTTAGACAAAATATCAATACAGTGTGGAAAGTGACAAATGACCGTAAAAAATAAAAAGTGTGAGACCGTTCACATCAGTACTAAAAGGGATCTGTTAAATTTCAGTTACAAGATGAATCAGACAAATCTAAATGTTGCCTATTGCACAATGTATCTAGGAATAAAAGTTACGAACAAACTACAGTGGAACGATCACGTAGATGGCGTTGTGGGATAGGCAAATCTAAGACTGCAGCTACTTGGCGAGACAGTCAGAAGATGCAACAAATACGCTGAAGAGAATACCTATACTAAGAATGTACGTCCTCTGCCAGAATCTTGCTGTGCATTGTGGGATCCTTACCAGATAGGATTGGCGGAGGGCATCAACAAAGTTCAAGTAACGGCAGCTGGTTTTGTCTCGTCGTGAAACAGGGGACAGAGTGCCTGGGATATGATACATGAACTGGACTAGCAGTCATTGAAACAAAGGCGTTTCCTGATGCAGCGAGACCTTCCACCAACTTAGTCTCCAACTTTGCTCTCTGGTAACGTAAACATTTAGTTGACGTCCACCCACATAGTGAGAAATTATCATCGTAATAGTATAATAGAAACCAGAACTGACACTTTGGTGTTCCTCTAGCTCCCGCCCCCCCCCTCCCCACCCCCACACACTATTCGACGTCAGAACGGCAGAGAAATAGTATGAAAGTGGTTCGATGAACCCTCTGCCGAGCACTTAAGTGTGAAGTTCAGAGTAGTCATATAGATAAACATCATAAAAGAGAATTTTGTTTACGCTGAGGCTCATTTTCACGGCGGCGTCTACGCGTCTCGAACAGGTCCTCAAAGCACCCCACTGAGGACGCAGATTGGGGGCGGAGTAGGACTCGTGTAGCAAGTAGGTTGTGACACAGTCAGCAAGTAGTTGACAGACATATTGGGTACAAATTTCACTGGGTGCATTTTTCAAATGTCTCTGCAAGCAGCTGACTTCCCGATCTCTGTCAATAACCCGTTTCTTATCAGGAATGAGTCAGTAGTTAAAATGATATGAACTGAGTTTTAGTTATTCGGGGTTTTTATCTCTGTTTACAGCCTGTGGTTTAAGAATATCCTTGTCTACAAAACACTGTGTACCTGCCATAAAAACTGTACAGATGGCAGGAAAGTACCGATAAATTAAGGGGTTAAGATCGTAATCAGCGTGTGTAAATGAGCCATGCTTTATGTCTTTTTAATAAAGATTTCAATCAACTTTTTTCCCATAAACAACACATTTAGCAGTAAA